>NC_051177.1:22217072-22333286 GCF_013339695.2 Rhipicephalus sanguineus | reverse complement strand
AAGTTTCCATTTTTCAGTTTCTTAAAAACTGAAAAAGCCACAGGTCACTGTCTTCGATAGTTTTTTTTTTTTCTTGAGAACAATGTAAGTCGGGTCCTACCTCTATTCGTGCCCAACCTATTTTCGAGTAAATACGGTAGTGGCTAAGCACACAGCGTTAAGGGGGGAAGCGGGTCTTTGAGACCGAAAATCAGAAAAAAAAATCAAATTTTTGAAAATGTTTTATTTGGATTCTGCCGCTACTGATGCATAACCTCGCCAATTTTCATGCGTCTTAGATCAGTATTTTAGCCGTGACAGCATTTTATGTGCCATCAGCGAGCTAAATTTTTAGCGATGAACGCGTAAAAAACAGGCTTATTCAGCGCCGCGCTGTTGCCGTTCTACGTTACCTACGGCAGCCATCTTGGTCGCATTCGAAAGAGCCGCGCTTTTTCTTGAATATCCCGCCGCCCTTGTTTCCGTCCACTCAGAATTCACGTAGAAAATCCGCGCCAAAAAAGGTCCCTCCACGTGAGCCTATCGGCACAGTGAGCCCACGTGACTAAATAACGCCTTCCGATTCGTCGGGCCTCCCGCGCTGTCTGCTACAGTGCACGCAAAGCGGCAAGTTGATGTCGCCGTAGTATAACTGTGTTGTCCTCGTCGATTTACGTCCGTAAAGTTCCAACCCGCGCAAGCTGGCAAGAAACTGGAGCAGGCGTTTTTATCATCCTCAACAAAGACTGCACGTTGCGGCGGCTTGCTGGCACGGCGCCAAGCGAGCTAGACGAAGTGCGCCGCAGCCGCCGGGAGTGAATTAGGCCTACGCTCTTGGCCGCGTTTTGGAACTTTGATCGTGGCGAAGCCATATCGAAAGTTGCACAGCGCTCATAAATTCGAAAAAAAAAAAAAAGAGAGATCACGGCTCGGGTGCATCAGAAGCGCATCCAGCGGAGGACGGCGTGGTGGCGGAACGCGATTCATCGGTCGAAATGCCGACTTCACCTGTGTCGGCGGCCGCCTCGACGACGTCAGTGATAGATAGGAAGCGTGGTAGAAGGATCGACACGACGTTCTTGACTAGCGCCGATCGTGCGCAACAGCAGGAAAAGACTGAAGATAATATCTCCGGCTTATCGGCAACTTCCGCTAGCGAGCGCAAGCTGCGCACGCTCGCAACAGCGTGCGAGGGCTCTGACCCGTCGGCGGCTAACTACGGCATCGTCGACTTCTCCGCAATCAACAAACTGCTTGAAATGACATGCACTGGGGCCGTTTCGATTGGAAAATGTGATAAGCTACTCTCCTGGTGTCTTCTAAGGCATTTATTTGCAAAGTAAAGCATTTTTACTTGTGTAGCGCTCCTTGAAGATACAGAGTTTTGTTTTTTGCTTTTTCTCAGTTTCAATTTTTTGGCCACCTGTCATTCTTTTAGCGAGCAGTTTCTCAGCTTTGGTACACTCGATTTTGATCATTTTTGTATTACTGAAAAGCTGGATGTTTAGTGAGTGCAACAAAGTGTCATATGTTACTATAGAAAAGCGTAAGTTTTTACAAGAGAGAAAATAACAAAAATACATTTTCTCTGTAATCGAATGGCGGATTTTGAAGCTTCATAACTTTTGTTGTAGGAAAGCTAGAACCATAAAATTTGCTTTTTGCACTCTTTGATAACTGTAGAATGCAATGACATTTAATTCAGCAGGATCCGAGTAGCCAATTTATTAAAAAGGTGATTAAACGAAATTTTAATGAATGATTAATTAAAAAAATTGTCGTAACGGCTACATAAAAACTGAGTTCATATTTGATATTTACACATGTAAATACATGATCACCGAAGTTTTCATCATCCTAACTTAAATAAAAAGATGCTTCATGTCAAAGTGCCTCTTCCCCCCTTAAAAGTAGAGCTGTGCGAATAGCAAAATTTTGAGTGTGAAGCGAATTCGAATAACAAAGTTTGAGCACGAATCAAATCGAATAATTTTCCAATATTTCTCGAATACTTCAAAGCGAAATTACTGCAAAAAAGTTGCAGAGGATTCCTAAGCATATTCTAAATTACATTCTAAAAATAATAATTAGCTTCGCAATGGCACAACCGGGCAGCGCCATTTTGGGCTCGTCAGAAAGAGCATTTCTCCCCCTTCAAACTTCCCGCCTCAGCTAGGTTCTCCATTCAGAAACAAGCGTACAAAAAGCAAATGTTTAAAGTTCGTTTCGAGGTCTCCCACTGGCTGCGTCTGCGATGTTGCTCCAGCACGCCTCGCCGTTGGTCCGATGCTCGCTTTGGGTGAGCGTCGTCTGCTGCTTGCGTGTTGCGAGGTCACGGTTGTGGACAATCGCGCTACTTAGTGACGCGTTCGCTAGTTCTGTTACACCCCTAGTTAAAAGGACAAGAAAGTCACGCAAAATGATAACTGTTGTTGTGGGACAAAAAGTGCCCAAAGCGTACAACTGATTTTGGAGTGTATGCTGCCAACACACTCGAAAATGTATTGGCATGCTGAAAAAAAAGGAGCTGTCAGGAAGCAGATTAACAACTGTAAAGCTTCGTGCAAAAGTTTCATGTTATAAGGCTTTAACCCTTTGCAGTCTGTTGTCGGGCCCTGCCCGACAACACAATACGGTCACAGCGGTTTGTGGTTGGGCACTACCGGAAAAGTTCTTTCGTAGTTTATTCACTACACTCAAACCTCGATATAACGAACACTGGATATATCGAATTATCGGTTATAACGAAGTAAATGAAGAATAGTTTTGTCATATATACAGCGTTACAAATATACGTTTATAACGAATTTTCGGATATAACGAACTTATTTTCGTATCAGATGCGACTTTGTTATAATGAGGTTTGAGTGTACATTATGCATCATCTGTAAAAAAGTCAGTAAATTTCGTTCACTTGAGCTTTGTGTCTATTAGTTTCGGACCAGAACGGACGGAAGGTGGGACAAGGTTTCGGACCGCAAAGGGTTAAAGAAACCAAAATCTACAATACTACAACGAACAAATCCAGAACCATAGGAGAGCTACTGGAGCAGTGTAGAGGACTCACGTTGCCGTAGCGCTTTCAATAAGCCGTGATAGTATTCGTGGTTCTCAGGGTTCCTGTTCAAGAGCTCCCGGTATATTGATTCGGCCGCTGGATACTGACCCACCTGCATCAGCAGGTTTGCTGAATAAGACACCAGAGAGAAAACAGAATTAAAACATGCCTGCTGCCATGGTCCTTCAAGCACAGTTCATAGTTTCTACCGTACTTCCTAAATGCAACATGGCAAGCTGACAGTAAACAGTGCAAGCAAACACGGGCATGAAAAGCAGACACATGGGACAAGCGTTGACTTCCAATTCACTCCAATTCAAGAGCTGGAAGAGAGGCAGTGCGTCATCTTGACATCACAAGCCCCGATTCCTTTCCTTTTCCTCCCCTGCTCTTTCCATTTTGCTTCTTTTGACCTGCCTGCCAAGGCTGTTGCACGCGGGTCGTTAACTAACAATATGCGCTCCACATTAGATGAAGCACCTGAAGTGATGTACTATGGTCAGTGAAGTTTCACAACTGACCTGGCCGTGCGCACGTCTACGTGACTGAAATGCTTGTGTCGTGGAGGTTTGAACAAGTACTACGTGTGTGTCAGCTTTCATTCTCCCTTCAGAATGTGCGGAATTCTGTTTTAAACAGTCTTTCTGTTTGACAGTTTTTTCGCCATCCAGGCACTTCATAACTTGCAGACATGATAGCTATCATGTGATCTATGCACCATGCTTTTATGTTGGCAATTCCCAAACCTACTGAGAGGTCCTTTAATGAGAGGCACTTTTCTTTCAAGACAAAAATTCCTTTGCTCCAGGCTATAGTAGACAATTTTTCACCCATCGTAACGCCAATTAATACGCCACAATAAGTCTCCCCCCCCCCCTCCCTCTTTTTTTTTCTTTCTCATAACACCCTCTGACCATAGTGAGTACCTTTTAGTTAAGCCATAATAATAACTTTATTGACAGAGAAGTAACAATTCCAGAGCGCAGCAGGCTTAAAATATGAACTAATTCATGGCAGAAAGTATAAAAAAGATTAATTTGACCGGGGCGTTAGGGATTCTTACTAGTAACGGACACACTACAGCAGAACCCCACTCATACATTTTTCACGGGACCGTAAAAAAAAGAATGCAAGAGCCGGGAAACCTAGGAGCCGAGAAATGGGGAAAAATGAGAAATTGGGAGTAATGGAGAGAAGCACACAATTTTATTTCAGCCCTTTCGCTCAAAGAAATCAGGCAGCGTCGCCTGGTGCATTTTCTCACGCCCGATCAGTACAAGGTGTCTCTCAAGCTGCTGCAGTGCCGTGTGGCTTTCGGTGTCGTCCCCACGTGCAAATCTCCGCAAGAAATCCATCGTTGTTACAGCACTGTTTCTGTTCATAACAGAAACTTCCGTTTGCTCCGACAACTGCACCGGCACCTGCTCTACCTCAACTTTGTCATCACTGACGCACCCAATGGCACACTCAGCCATGATATCTTCAACGGACAATATCATGGAGGTGACCATGGCGTCGTCAGCGAAAGCATGATCGCTATACGCAATGTCGTTGAATGCATCAAAACACGTCACAGACGGCGTATTCAGATGAAAAATATATATCTCGGAGGTAATGTTTGTGGTGGCAGGGCTTAAATGCGTCATAGATGTTGCCCTCACCACTTCTGGCGGCCGATTCGATCGTCAAGCCACCAAGCGGACCAAGCCTTCTCGTCTTCTTTTTTCCCACGCACCATTGTAGACTGTAACCGCCTTCCCTATGCCATCGTTACCACACAAACCCAGATGCTTTCATTGATGCTGTAAAAGTGCACTTCTAATCCTGAATGGTCATGTATCATGCATCCTTACTGTACATCCACCCCTTATGTAATGCCCCCACTTGGGGCCTTTAAGGAAATAGTTAAACCTGGATGTAACGAACCTGAATGTAACGAATTCCTGGATTTAGCGCAGTTTTTTAATACCCAATACCATCCCCATAGAAGCCCATGTATTTGTGACCTCCATGTAACGAAGGTGTTGCGGTAATTGACCTGAATGTAACGAATTTGCGGCACTGATCATTTATTATTTTGTGTCGTAACATTACTAAAATGTTATAGGTACAACGCACAAGTTTTATGATACGAAAATTAATAATACACGGGGGTGGCTGCGGGTAGAACGCATACCATTGCAGCAGACAAGTGCGTGCCGCGATGATGATACAAGCGTCGCTAGAATAGCTTGCGCCGCTTAGCGGCAAACTGAGTTTCCTCGTTGCAAAGCCTTTGAGATGGTAATGCGGCGCGCCATCTCGAAGGCCACGCTATGCAGCTTTTGCTTGCGAGTTGCGACGTCTGGTGGCACTACTGTGCCGAACGAGTGAACGAAGCGGTGAGGCAGGTCATTTCTCTTGTTAGGCCTCTCAGCTGCTCTCGCTGTGACAATGAGCTCCGTGCCGAGAAAGCGCAAGGTTTTTCTTCTGAAGAAAAGTTTGCGATTGTAAATGCGGTTTCCGCGGGTGAGAAAAAAAAGGACATTGCTGTGCGATTTAATATCCCAGCCAGCTCCCTGTCGATGATATTGAGTGCGAAGGACAGCATCCGCGAGGCAGCGGAGTCGGGCACGGGCTCGAAGAAGTAAAGACTGAAGAAGTCAACGTACGCTGATGTGGACAAGGCCGTCTTCACCTGGTTTCTGGACACACGGGCACGCAACGTGCCCATAAGTGGCGCGATCCTGCAGCAGAAAGCGAAGGATTTTGCGTCGATTCTTGGCCATGACGATTTCAAGGCAAGTGACGGCTGGCTGCAAGGGTTCAAGAGCCGGCACGGTGTCGTCGGTAGAGTGATTAGCAGCGAGTCTGCATCTGCTGACAGCGATGCCTCTGCCTCGTGGGTGGCCGAGAAGCTGCCTGGCATCTTGGACCGCTTGAGGCGGCGGACTTGTACAACACTGATGAAAGGGCATTGTTCTACCAGATGTTGCCGTATCGCACGCTGGAGCTTAAGGGCACGATTGTCGAGGCGGAAAGCAGAGCAAACTACGCGTCACGGTCTTGCTTTGTGCAAACAGTGACGGCAGTGACAAAAGAATCCCATTAGTTATAGGAAAAAATGCCCGGCCAAGGTGCCCGGTAAAGGCGCGAAGTGGATGCCAGTCAAGTACGTGGCCAATTCGAAGGCATTTAACGAAGATGTCAAGCGTCAGGGTCGCCAAATATGTCTATTGCTTGACAACTGCTCCGCGCACCACATCGAAGGCCTTCAGCTATCAAACATCGAGCTGCAGTACTTCTCTGCCAACTGCACATCCCTAATACAGCCGTTAGACAAAGGGATCATCAACAGCTTTAAGTGCTGCTATCATCGTCGCGTCATTCAGAAGATCCTCTTGGATATACGCTTTGAACGGCTGACAAAGATAGTCATTTACCAAGCCATCGAGATGCTTGCTGCTTCCTGGCAGGAAGTAAAAGCTGACACAGTCGCAAATTGCTTCATGAAAGCCCGGGTGTGAGTGGTTACAGAGGCTGGAGTCGACGAAGAAGAACCCCAGGAACCTTCAAATCAATCCGACGTCAGTGACGCGTGGGATGCACTTCGTGTGAATGGTGGAGTGCCCGACGACGTTGCACTTGACGACTTTTTGTACGCTGACAGTGATGCTGTATCTACCGAAGAAATGTCGGGTGTGGCACTTGTAGAAACTGCCAGAGATCGCGGTGATGGTGAAGGTTCGTCAGAGGCAGATACATCGCCAGTTGCCTACCGCGAAGGAGGTCTTGGACGCGCTGGACGTTCTGCGCCGTTACGTTGGCTCACAGGATGACGAGGCAGCATTGGATGAGTTGGTTTCTCTGAACCGCCGCGTGATGTCATCTTTGACGCGAAAGACACAAGCCAAAATAACGCAGTTTTTTTGTGCTAAATAAATATTTGAGGTGAGTGGCACTGAAATGGCGCCCGCCACGTCTTCGTTTGGTTTTCGTGATAGTTTCTCTAGTCTACTCAAAAACTGCATGTAACGAAAACCTGGATGTAACGAAAATTCGCGAACTTTTTCCAATTTCGTTATGTCCAGGTTTAACTGTAAAGTGAAAGTGAAAGCCAAGCCACGTGAAAAGTCAACATGGCCGCCTGCACAGTCTAGGAGGGCCGATTCGCAACGTACAATGCAAGAATGGTCCCACAGTTGCAACGTAACAGCGGGGATGCCAATGCGCTAGATCCCATGGGAGCTATGCCGGGACCGGCCGAAAACGAAGTAAGAGGCAGGAAAACGCCGCACCCGGGAACGTAACAGCTGGGTTATACGGTATAACTTTGGCCCAAATCAGTCTAGAACTTTCATTCTCGTAACACTGTCATTTTGATATGCCAGTCTCCTCCACAACAACAAACATTTCAAGAGAGCTCAACTCTAATGTAGCCCACATGAATTTTACTATTTAGAAGAATTGCTTGATGCACTGAAAACGTAATTGCATATTTGAAAGCAGCATGTAAATACACATAACTGATGTAAGATTTTTATCAAAATGTGCCCATACATGATATGTGGAGTGTCCCTCCTTCACTGGAGGGTACTACAGTTGCCAACTGATAAATCGGACATGCTCGGTAGTTCAGACAGTCGCGCAGCACCTGCCGATGATCCCATAGAAGTAATGTGTACAGACGACCGATATTTCGGACAGCTGCCAGATCTACATTCGACAATCTGAGACTGTCGTGCACGCCGCATCGCGAGCCATTATCTCCTCCGGCACCCATACCACACAAAGTATGGCCTCAGAGATCAAAACGAAAGCTAAATTGTGATCTACTATGAGGCTTTATTTCGATCGCTACTTTACGCCTCAGATTTGTAATTGAAAATGCCGATCTTGGAGGCACTGGGCAACTGTGGGAAATCGTATCGACATCGTGATCATCCTACATTCCGCTTCCTGTATCCCCGCGCTGCGCTGCTATTGCTGCTATTGCCGCCATTCTGTCGAATGTGTCTGCGGTGAAGCGTTTTGCTAAGGCAGTGACTACGGTTCTGGGGCCCGTCACTGTAGTGTAATATGGTGATGGGCCTTGTCTTGAGCACTTGCTCATCTTTCGTCATCGTACAGCGGTCACATCACACTGGCGGTGATACAGGCGGACTTGGTTGCACGTAAGCGGAAGTGCGTGCAGCAACGCATTGACAACTTTTTTCGGCCACCGGGACACTGAAGTGTCAATAAATGTATTTTTTTCTGAGGCATTCGTTTGTTCGGACAATTGATAATTCGGACTTACTCACGTTCCCCGTGGAGTCCGAACTATCGGTCGTCGACTGTACAGTTAAACTTGTTTATAACAAGCCTCCATACAACGAATTCCTCGATATTAATGAAGTTTTTCCATTGCCCGCCAGTTACTCCATAGAAGCACATGTATGTGTGACCTCTATGAAACGAAGTGGCAGCGAGAGACACCCTTGATATAACAAATTTTCGCCGCTGACAACCCAGGGATTCTGCCCCGAATTCTGACATTTTGGCGCGAGTAGGAGCTGCATACACCTTCTCTGGTTGCGCCGCCGCCGAGAGCGTGAAGCGGCGGCGTCACGCATGGCGCGCTCATAAAGCCCCGGCGACTGCGAGGCGAGAGCTCATTTGTGCATGTGGGAGTGTGCGAGGCAGACAGGCGAGGCCTGCATTCCTCGAGCTGGCTTTCTTGCCGCTGCGGCCGCATGCGCAGGCGTGCCCTCCCTCCCTTCAAACCTCATCCAGCCGCTCGCAGGTGCCACCATGCTAACCACGCTGGCTTTCTTAAAAAGAGAATAGACTTTTGGGTTAGCAGTGCCACTCTTCGGTTGTTGCAGTAGTCTCTGAACTGCACTTCGTTAACGTGACACCAGGTGAACCCACTAAAAAAAAAAACCCTTGCTTGTGTTGTTACACTTCGACTTTGTGCCGCATATTTGGGGCCGCACCGCACATGCAGTTCGCTCTTCGTTTTTGACGCCGTGTGCGCGTGCGTGGTTTCACTGCGCGCGCATGGAGCAGCCCCTGATGCCGTGCAGCTTTTGCGATTTTTTTAAGGAGGAACAACTGTCGTCACTACCGAGATGTCAGATTAGGCGACGGTGGAAACTGTCCGTGACCATGGCGACAATGACGGATCTTCGGAGGACTGTTGTCGCGCGCTTTGCCGTCTTGTGGCGTGCTGCACGTTCGCGAGATTGGCTCTGGCAACGGGCCGTCGTGTTGTCGGAGCCAATCTGGGAGGCCACTGCTAGACGATGACGGAGCACCATTGTATTGATGTCCCACGAACGTTCAGTATTGCCATCCCTTACGAGCAAGCATTAGAGCAAAATAAATGTTTTGGGTGAGCTCTGCCTTCAATTCACCTTGTGTTTAATTTGTGTGTTTCCTTTCTGAATTTTCGTGCGGAAACTGGATATAACGAAAACCTGTTTGTAAGCAATATTTTTCGGAATTTGTCAATTTCGTTCTATTCAGGTTTAACTGTACTATGTAGAAGTGTGGTTCAAAACCGTAGTACTTATATGTTGAACTCATTAATTCGCTTACTCTGTGTGAAATGTGTGTTGTCATTTGCTTCAAAGCAGAACAGTTCCTGCCTCAGACAAAAATGGAGCCCAAAATAGATCATAAAGCCACCACACAAACACATCAAGGACCTACCTCTCGTCTCAAGCACAGACAGTTTGTCACAGATCTGCTCCTCGTTGCGCGCAAGGTGACCAAGTGCTTCATCCAGTTCACCAGCCTCTCGCATCACCATGTTTTGATAGAGCAATAGTTCACTGTGTTCGTAGTCGTATCCACGCTTCTGCAGCCAGAAAAGAAAAAAAAAAAAAGGTTTTAGCAGCAGTGCAATGCCATCTAGGTGCGCACTCTGAGTAAGCTTTTCTTACAAAAGCCACAAACTATGTTCGGTTGAAATTTTTGTTGTAAACAATGGCCATTCTAAGGGACTAAACTTCCTGCCTCAAGCTCCTTTTTTCCAATCAGTTTCTCAAAAGCTACATTATAAACATAAAAATATAATTGATTGACGCATCTTTGCTCTTGGAGTCCTTCAGAAAGACACAGGACAGCCTCTGCTTATAGTGAGCTTCTCTGCATGAACATTGAATGCTGCCACTGCAAGTCTTGACAGATAGTACAGTAGTAGTGAAAAGTTACCGGGGCTCACAGAGGTTCCAGTAAGCCTTCTGGGGTTATTAAGTGCTACTGTGGCTCGCCCCTCATTACTCTTAGGCAGCACGGCAGGCATGTGCCCAAATTTGGAGAACCAGCCTTGAACCCTAGAGTCTGGTTTTCAGGGTTAGATCACAGCCGACCAATGTGTGAGTCTTTCGGTGCTGGTGCCATTCGTGCAGCGCTGCTGAAATACTACACGAGCGACTCATGTATATCGTGAAATCTATGCGTGATGCGTTCACTAGTGTGATCCCCACCAACCCAAAGTTCATCCACTAATTTGCAACCTTGCAAGGCTCTTCGGTAGGGAGGACAAGGAGGCTCAACAGAAATAATGTCATGGATAGCTCATACCATTGTCACCTGGAGAAGTCCCTTCTGTTAACACCCCATAAAGGGCCCCTGAACCACCTCCAATAATTTTTTAACATTTCAAGTAAACGTGCGCATCGAGCTTTCGGCCAGAAGGAGATACTAGCATATGAACGGAGCTTAGTGGAGGAAAGAGCGAAGTGAGCTGGGGCTACTTTCAGATCATCAAACTCGTGTAGCTCTGCTATTACGGTACCGTTTCGAAAAATTCTCGTGGCTGCGTGTTTGTTGACTCGGCAACAACTGCAACACACAACTAAATTTTGACCTCTGGCTGGTTTAGAGGCCCTCTAAATAAACACATGAGACAGCTACATACCACAGAGCACTTGGGTCCTCCAATTAAAGTATAAACGCCAACAACAATGCATGACTGAAGTACCCTTACCGTTTGTGTTTTCCTAAACTCTTCCAATATCTTGAGTGCCATATCATAGTCTTTAAGCAAGTGATAGGACATAGAGAACCCAATCCACGATGCCCTCTGTGTTGGCCGCAACATGAATAATTGGTACCTAGTGTCCTGAAAGAAAATGTCCAACCACATGTTGCTGTTGTTCACAGGAATACTATCACAGTTGAGATAAAGCAAGTCTGCACTTCACTTCGAATTTCTGCTAACACAAATGTTAAGGAACTCAGCTGAAATAACAGCATGCTTTTTAAGAGATGCCATCAAAGAAACAACAGTAAAAATTTATGATTTTTGCCATAATAGTCAAGCTGCAGACACTCGTCCTAACAAAAAGTTGCGATTATGCAATCTTCCCTCAACATCATGCCTAAAGCATTTATTCTCCACCTCGTATATGCCTCATATATGCTCATGATTCACAACCCACTGGAGAGATGCAGTGAGGACACTTGTCAAAGCAATGCACTACTACACTGTTTTCATTAGAAGTCTGCTGATACAGTATCCACATCAGATGCCACATAGCAGTGTAAACAGAAGCTGCTGCCAGTAATGCAGGACAAAGTCCTTCAAGCAATGTAAGTCTTACATCAAGCACACAATAGTGTAACTATGCCCTATGGCAAAGCAGTTGCTCATTGAAGGTAAAGATATATTTTTGCACAGTGGTTTCACTGAAAGCTATGCATTTTTTCTTACCACAAGACGTTGCGTTAATTTGAATGCATTCTGAACTCGTCTAAAAAACAATACAACTTCTCTTCTGCTCAGGAAATAACTGCTTACCCTATATCCTTCCAAATCACGCATTTGGATCTGAAGCAATGACAAATCTCGAAGAATCTGTATATTATCCTGTGAAGAAAAAGAGTACATAAATGGAACATGCTGTTATCAAATCAACCTGACGGTGAATCATACGAGTACGAGGCAGTTGTTGCTTACAATCATAACAGTATCTCGCAATATCATTTAGATGACAATTATGTTAAACATTCTGGAACAATAATGCTCCCTACAATGGCACAGTTGATGATGTGGAAGGAAAATGAGGTGGTTCTGGCTAAGTTTCAGCCCCACGAAATGTGTTGCGATGGTTTGGGCGACACTGCCACGCAGCCAGACATAAGATGGAGCCTACAGGAGAACTATACCTCAAAACCTCAATGAATCACGTAGATAATAGACTGACAAGGAACGCAGATATTTCTAACACCTGAAATAGAGCCAAGAGGATAAGCAGCCTCATTTAAGGGGGTAATGTGCCTGAGGTCATCATGATATTACAGCCGCTACGAGATAAAGTGAGCACTGCGGAAGATGGTGGCGGTGCCAGGCACTACCAACTACCGCATCATACCCTATCTTTCTTCAGGGATGCGCAAATTTTTGGAAAGGTGCCAGTGGGACAGAGGCAGGCTGGCTCAAGAGCACACCAGCACACACCAGTGAAAGCATTTTGAAGGAGAGATGGAATTACTAGTCATCTTTTACTACAACGGAGGTGGCAGCAAGGACGACCTACGAGAACCAGCTGCTGAGGCTTTCAGAGCAGAATGTTGTGCGTAAAACGCCAGTCCATACCATTTTTGCCGGTAAGTCGACATAGTGGACAAGCCGGACAGTGGCAATCAATCAGGGTTTCGGACTGATTACTGCTGGTGTGTTTGGAGAAGGCAGAGAAGCAACGGAGGGACAGACAAGGCGAGGAGGTGTGGCATAGTGTATGACAAATGGAAACTGCAGCATGGCCAAAATCCTCTGAAGTAGTCGTCCCTCAGAACACATCAAGGTCAGATGCTCGAAATATGCACGAAACAGTGCTATGGCAACTGGAAAGGTAGCACATTGCTGGCAGAGGTGAGGGCTTGTGTGTTGCAGGCATGTCTATGGACAGTCTTGACAATCTTGAGAACATGTGATCTTGGTGGGAATTCTGTTGAGGCCCTTGGCCATGTTGTCCTTGAGTGTAACAGAGTGCTTTCGTCGGCTGGCACATCGACACTGCCTACCACACCGAGCTGAATCTATTATCTGGTGATGCAAGTTTGATCGAAATGTGCCCGTATGTGATATGTGGTGGGTCCCTTCTTCACTGGAATGTCACTACTATGTAGAAGTGTGGTTCAAAAACCATAGTACTTATTTATTGAACTCGTTAATTGGCTTACTCTGCGTGAAATGCGTTGGCATTCGCTTGAGAGCAGAACAGTTGACATTGCAGGAGGATTTCTACCGTTAAAGTTCCTTAATTTTTTTTTTTGCTTTTCATTTTCTTGACACCCCGGTTTCGGAAATGACACTACGAAAACCTGCTGCAAAAGGAAAGACAGCTAGCATTATCATCATCATTATTCTAATTGCCTCGATTAGAAATACTGATGCAAAGAGTGGACTGGGGTACAGTACCCTTTTCAAGTGCCTTAATCATAATATTGCTATTCTTTCTAATAAGCATGTTTCCACATTAACTTGATTTCTCAACCTAGGCAACCTAGAACATCAAAGATGCAGAGTAAGTGTTTCACCTCTGCAACTGCACCAGAAGAAGACTTACTAACCGGAACTGTGAATCCATCTAATGACACCCCCAATTAAATGGATAGCCCCCCACATGCACAATATGGATTTCGAAGACACAATTATGACATGATTACTGAACCAGCTACCAAGTTGTGATACAAATGATTAGCCAGACAGGTGTGCCCCATCCCATTAGGACAAAGGTAACTTACTTTGTCCCACTTGAGAGCATTCCTGTAGCACTTGATGGCTTCATCATACTTTCGGTCAGACCTCTGTAGTAAGCCATACACGTGCCAGCCTTCGGCAGGTCTCATGTCAAGGAACACAAGAGATGGGGCCAAGATACAAGCTTACAGAAACGGAATACGTGCGAGTTACTTTCAACTTGATTTGCATTTTGTATGAAATGAACCTAATCCCACTGATAATATACAGACATTAACAACTGGCATACAAGCAATATTGTAAATTTACTGCAAATGCATGTAAAATATTCTGATAGATACTCTTTTATGTTTTAAACAGGGACTTGTGAATATTCGAACTTTCGAATAGCGTTTGCCATTCAATATGATTCGCAGCGGAATTTTACTATTTCGAAGTATTCGAACTTCCAGAAAATAAATATAACAGTTTCCTTGCTTCAAACTGAATTAAATCACCGAGCTTCTAAATGATGGACGTAAACCCAATCCTCCTCGCGAACTTTGGCCTATCGAAAGGTTAACGGCCGTCAGCACACCCTGACCCTATTTTATACCTGTGTCACACTGGGCCCTTTCGAAAGGCCATCCAGTCGACAACCATCGAAACACCACAACTCTATCGACCCAATGGAGTTGTCGCGCTGCTACATGGCAATTCTGAACGGCCGTTGAGTGGCTCAGGCTGTTTCTTGCAAAAATTGTGTGGCGCTGCGTATCTTTATTTTCGTATTCATGTCACCTAGAGTTAAAATAAGTTCACTTAAAAACTCAAATATGTCTGTTCAAGTATTTCCATAAATTGTTTATTCATAGTTATGAATGCATATATCTAGCTTTTAAGTTGTTTAGCAGCAAAACTGGCGAGTGATACACGGTGAGACGGCACGATGAAGACAAGCACATTGGTGTTGCCGAGAGTATGTGCAGTTCGCAAATTTCAAGTGGCAAAAGTACTCAAATAATTCACAACACTCACATATACTGCTTTTAAAGCATACTGGTAAGATTCCTTTTTTCTAATCGTGTGTACGAGCACCCTGTGAATGAGAGGGCATGTTGCCACGGTTTCCGCTTCCATAGCTCAATGGCCACTGAAGTTTCGATGGAGTTGTGGGGTCCTCCGTTGACTCTATGATAGACTATTGACTCGATGGCCTTCGAAACGTCCTGTGTAGCAGCCCGCGCTTGACCACTGAGTCAACAGACCATCAGTTGGATGGCCTTCCAAACGCCCATGTGACACAGGTAGTAGACAACGTAGCTCGATCCTGCACACAGACTGGAAAGAGTGCAGCAAGTGCAAAGCGCAGCATACACTGCTTATATTGTACTTCATCGATTAATTCGAGAAATATTAGAAAAATATTCAAATTTGCTTCACACCTAAAATTTTGCTGTTCCCACAGCTCTCGTTTTAAAACTAAGCAGAGTGAGAAACACTGTTGCTAAAGTGAACGACAGCCCTCCTTTTTTTTTTCTTTTTTTCGACATTAAGTTCTTCATATTTCACCTAAATGTCCATAGATATCTTCGCCTTTTACAGCCACTGGAATGTGGTTTCCAAGTGACACTTGTGCCAAGAGCTCCACTGTAATTAAGCTACCATGGTGAGTAAACAATGAGTTCATAAGCAACCTGCACAAGTGAGGCTCCTCCGAGTGCCAGTTGGCAAATCTGTCTCCAATGCAAAAGCAGAGTGGTATTGACAGTAGTAGTCTGGATAACACTGCACGGTGCTTGAAATGTCAAATTATAGGGTTGAATGCTCCAAAGTGGCACATGGAATACAAGGGATGCCATCGAGATGGCCTCCAAATTAGTTTCTCCAAATTAGCTTTGGCCACCTCGGGTTCTTTAATCTGTGCCCAAGTGTTTTTGCATTCCGCCCCCATGCAAACTATGCCCCTGCGGCTGCAAATCAAATTCGCAATCTTATGCTGAGTAAACAGAATTCCACAGCCACTGTGTTTAAGGTGGGGTGAAACTTGAAAGTGAGTTTCAATATTTGGCTGTACAGTGGTGGTAATAAAAGCTATGGCTATAAAACTTGCAAGGCATTTTAAAGGTAGACACAGGTTGCATTGGAGCTCAAAATTAGTTTCACATTGTGTTTAGTGTCTTATTTTTTTAGTTTTTGCGATATGTATTTTTGTTAGGTAGGTACTACCGTTTCACAGAAATGGAACTAAAATTGTGAGCATACAACAAAAACTAGACTTAGGTTTTTTTACATTTATCAATGTATAAAAATTGACACTTATGAATGTTTTTTTTATACTAAAAAAATACAAATGCACCTAGGCTACTCATTCTAGTTCCAGTTATGTAAATGCCACTAATTAACACACGTGAGAACTTTTGTTTGCTTGTTCCATATAGTTCCCAAGAAAGATACACAAACTTCAAAAGTGTTGTTTTGAGAAAAAAGCAGAAATTACGTAGGGGTACACGCGCATTTCCTGTCAACGTGTCAAAGAAAAAAGATCCAAAAATTATTTTTGAAACTGCGAGTGCCCCAGTGTGATATATTTTCTGAAAGAAAGAAATTCTTCATCAGGTGGTTGCAAAATCCCAAAACTGAATTGAATGACCTAAGGAAGTCACCCCACCTTAAGGCTAAGAGTATGATAACTACTTTTCAGAAACTGGTTATCAAGAACCACTCTTTAGAGCCTCTTATGGTGCATTCACATGATGGGTCGACCACTAATGCAGTCCACAGAGCAATACTCGCATGGGTCAGCTGGGCCAAATCACAGCAAAGGCATTTAATCAGCAGACTAATTATTCACATAATTCAGAGTCCCTAGAACATGTTATGATGGTTGAGCACAGATTCAAGTTCACCTACCTACAGATTCAGGTTTAAGCAAAGTTCTACAATCTGACTGCAGCAATGGGCACGATTCGGACAGTGCTGTGATAATATGCATGATTAGGGTCTCATCTGTGTTGTGCACCAATTTCAACTTCCAAATCCTTATACCGCCATTGTTATTTTAGCTGCTGACAAGCACATTCCACAACTGCATGTGACAAAGAACTGGCATGAAAAGCACAAAGGTTACATTAAGCAGGAGAATTAGTAGGCAATTACACGAACCACAAAAATCCACACACCTACATTGGTGTTGCAACGTGGTGCAGCTCAGCTGATACAGAAAATAACTGCAAAGTTTGTAACATATCTTTCACTCAAAAGTCGTCACCATAAGTTTGCTAATTTTGGTCAGATTAATGTATATGCAGATTCTAGCCGCATGCTTCATCAGTTTCACGTGTCTTGAAAATATTCTGTGGGTGCACATGCCTCCCACAGGGTAAACGGAACTCATTTGATTTTCATAGCCCTGCTGCACCAACATAACTGGCTCGGGCCGCCAGCCGGGGTAAGTGACCTACGTAGTCATCAAGGGTGGCATCACACAACCCCGTAATTTTGATCTAGCTTTCTGGTTTAGTTGTACACAGTGAAAGACACGACGCTCTATAACTTGATCCCCGTCCATTTTTGTAACGCAGTTTATTTTCCTATTAAAATGCGTACTTTGTGCCACTAGTGACATGTTTACTAACAATGTAATGTCGCACCTATAACAGATACAGGCATATATATGAATAGGAGAGGGGGCACCACGGCCAGAGTTCATCCATGGCACTTCAATGTGTAAGGCCAGCCCTGCAACTGGCAGTCGACTACACTGACCTGCTATCCTTTCAGCCCACTAATGCCAAAAGTAAGCCTTCACAAAACATTGGTCCCAGCACAAAGGCCCCTTTACAAGCATACCACTTAAACATCAAGAAATGTACAACACAACCTTTTAATTGCATTCGTTCAGCAATAACAGCTTTGTTGAGAAAACCAGCAACCTACTGTCATACAGACTGAGTCAGCTACAATCTCGTTTCACTCATCAAGTTACTCCAGCACGCATGCCAGCAGCCCCTCAAGTTTCGTTTCACCACTATGCACCGAACCGGCGCCCGCTAGAGCGGCACCAAAGGATACACACATGACTCTTGAGGTCGTTCCGGAGCCCTTTGCGAACATATTCATAAGCTTCGTCTTTCCTTCCTAGGCAGTTCAGAGTGAGCCCTTTCATAGCCAACGTTTCTGACGGAACGAAAGACCACAGAAAAACGGTTACTGTACATCATGTGCCGACACACCCTTGGGACCGGCAGCTACACGCAGAGCACAGTAAGACAGCGCCGCTAAATCGTTAATAACGGCAATCAAAACAAAGAAAATGATGCTATTATGCCTGCACTGCGGTGAGCTATCCCACTTCAAGTTCGACAAAAACGCAGCTGGGAAAGTAACCTCTAGCTGATAACACCTGCAGAGGAACAGCAATTTGTTATGTCGATCTTTTTTTTTTCTTTCTAGCGAACTATACGTAAAACGCGAACAACTATGTGTATTAACTCAAATGAGTCGACAACACTAGCACAACTTCAGTACTCAACAAGGCAGCTATTTCGATAACAATACGCGCCCTTGCTTTAAAAGGAATTGCACACCCACCTCCATGGTCCGCGAACTTCGGGTTGGTTAAAATCTGCTTGGCAAATTTTAACCCATTCTTGTATTGTTTATGTTCGTAGCATTTCTGAAAGAAACAGCCAACGATCACACGTTTTTATTCAACATAAGATGAACGAAACAGCGAAAAAAATGCGTCAAATTATTTGAATTTCAGTTCGATCACAGCTATCGGATGACGCCGGTTGAACGGAGACGACGCCTCGAATTTGAAGTTCCAAACAACGCGGTCACATTAAAACCGGCGCAGATTTTGGGTATTCAGTCCAACGCTTGGCTTCCCTAGCGCTTAACAGGACCAATGTGCCGCAAAAACCATAAATCGCGCGGAAGTGCTGTGCACTGGGGTTGTGTAAGTAGGCTTAGACTGTTGTTCAAGCGCGCACTGCTGGGCAAAACGAGTCAATACTCACCAATATTCTTTTAAATAGGGCATTCTCTTTTGGTGGTAGCGGTTGGCTGGGAGACATCCCGGAGCCAAGAGAGGAACCGGGGAATTTCACTGAGAACTCCTTCCGATAACACTCGTGTCAGAACCGCGTGGTAAAATGCGTGAATGGCGGACGCACGGCATTGCCATTGTATCCTCGAACCCTCTTTGCCGATATATTATGAGAAATTTATTCACTTTACTTTATTATTAGTATACATTGATTTCAACCTACTCTGCATTGCTTCGAAGCAGTTACAAATTATTATACTGGTTTCATTGTTTATCATCATCAGTCAAGCCGTAATGAAACATGGCGTCTCAATGGCCTCGCGATGGGATATCGAAACCGATGTTCTTGTGACAAAGGTGCCGCTTGACACGTCTTACGTTTGTATGTTTCCCTGACCTGAGTGGACGAAAGCAGCTATTGTTATTTTGTGGATCGCTCGTGCTTCGCGCCGGCCAGCTGCATAGCGCATATTCTCGCTAAAGTTGATGTGTCGGGGCGCGTCCAACCAGCTGCGTTTGTTTTGGTGCGAACGCCGAAGCGACAGCGATCGGTGAAAGCGCCGAGCCGCCTGGTTACGTAAGGACTTTAAGCGCCAGAGCATGGAAGAGAAATCGCCCGCTGGATCTCCGAACAGAGTGAGCGTTGAGAAGCAGAAGCGCATTTTCAAGATAATCGTCATCGGAGACACAAATGTTGGCAAGACGTGTCTGACATACCGCTTCTGTTGCGGAAAGTTTCCTGCTAAAACGGAGGCTACTATTGGAGTCGACTTTCGCGAAAGGACAGTTGAAGTAGACGGTGAGCAGATTAAGGTACGTACACATTGAAGACTTGTACTTTGTGCAATATATGCGCGGCTGCGCAATTTCCTGCTGCCCTGATTTTCCCGTTTCCTCGGTGTTTCCGTTTTCCTCGCTTCAAGGATGCTTCGCGTGCGCTAAAATACTTGCGTATTGTCAAGTTTTCCTAAAACGCACGAAAAATACTGTTCTTTGTGTTTGCCTGCGTATTTGATTGTCATTTGTAGCATTTATATCTGGTACATGTACGCGGTAGGCTGATCATTTTGTTTTTATTTTATTTAAAACGGGCTTTACCTAGTTTCTGGAACTATCACTGGCGAAAGAATGACAGCAACCCAGTACGCATGCGGAATTTTCGATCCCAATTGGCTCCTTTCTGCAGCTTGCGCAAAGGAGTTACCATAGACAAGTTCGATATGGATTGGGCTTGATAACGATCGAAAGCGCCCCGTGTGAATTCTGATATTTTGGTTTTCTGACATTGTGACCTGGGTAATCAACGCGTTGTACGCGGCGCTAGCGCACTTTGCATGCTACAAAACCTGGCATTTACTCATGTTTTATGGCTTTGTGCATGTACTTGATTTTAAGAATGCGCAATGAAATGTGCGGTCGCTGAATCTTGATGCTCTGCTGTTTGTTCTATTAAACATTGTTTCATATCATGTGATGCCTCGTTATTTCAGTGTGCAAACTGCAGTAAATTTATGTTAGTAAATGGCTTTGCCACTGAGAGTTAGATCCACCAAAATGTGTTTAATAATATGTCGCTCATGAAGATTGCCTACCTTAACAACATCAACTTTCATGCTAATGCTATGCAGAAATGAAATTGTACATAGCGAAGCATCTGTGCACATTTGCATTCGCTGTTTAAATGCAGCTCCAGCTATGGGACACAGCTGGCCAGGAGCGGTTTCGCAAGAGCATGGTGCAGCACTACTACCGCAATGTGCATGCTGTGGTGTTTGTCTATGACGTCACGAGGATGGCATCCTACCAGAGCCTGCCTCTCTGGGTCGAGGAATGTGATGAGCACCAGCTTACCTCGGAGATTCCTCGCATCCTTGTTGGTAACAAGTGTGATTGCAGAGACAAGGTAGGCTACAAGTTTCGCCACACCACACTGCTCATGCTGGATCTACTAACTGCAGCTATAAGTGGCCATAGACTGTTTGTCAAAGCTCAGTATGGGCATAGTGAAGTAAATCAAAATTCGTTAGTGCCTCTTTATTTTTGGTGCATTTTCTACTGCTATCACAAAACCAAAAATGTAAAATATGAGCTTCAGCGTGGTGGTTAGGCAGGATTGCAAAAGGATAGAAAGTTGTTTCACTTACTCGCGCAAAACACACAAGGACAAGGAGAGACTTACGAGGACAGGCGCAGTCCTTGTAAACAGTGCCTGTCCTCGTAAGTCTCTCCTTGTCCCTGTGTGTTGTGCGCGAGTAAGTGAAGGATGAATTTGGTCCAACTAGGCCGAATTGCAGTTTTGCTTCAGGATAGAAAGCTGGATGACTTGGTACGGTAACATTATTTGAGTTCAGTGCGAGTTGAGAGAAACAAGAAAACAAATGGACGAGCGCCCACAGTAAGTGCTTGTCCTGTCATTTTGTTGTCTTCATACTGTCCAGTGGCGTAGCCAGGAATTTTGTTCGGGGGGGGCTCACGTTGCAGCGCGACCTCCTCATTGAATTTTTAGAACGACTAAGTATGTGAATAACATTTATTTATTTATTTATTTATTATTTATTTATTTAATTTATTTTATTATTTATTTATTTATTATATCCTCAAAGGTCCCATATGGGACTTTACATGAGGGGTGGGCGTCATAAATGGCGGTATCGATGAAGGTGTATGTTAGGATGTGGTTGAGTCTGCTTCCTGGATGGCATTTTTGAAGCGCGCAAAATCGCGGATGACTGCTGCTTCGTTCGGAAGGTCATTCCAGTCTCGGGTGGTGCGCAAAAAGAAGGGCTGCTGAAATGAGGTGGTGTGGGCACATGGCGGAATCACAGCATTTGGATGACTTGTGCGATGACCTCGATGGACCGGCTGGATGAGGTGGTTGTCACGGGGGGTTGAATAAAAGAATCTGTGAAAAAGGCAGAGACGTGCAATAAGACGACGAAGAGCGAGGGTAGAAAGATTTAACTGGGATTTGAGGGCGGAGACGCTCGAGTAGCGGGAATAATCTGAAACAATGAATCTGGTTGCTCGTTCTGTACTGACTCAAGTATTTCGATATGATTAGTTCGGTGGGGGTCAAAGACAGCAGCTGCATATTCAAGTTTTGGTCTGACAATGGTTTTATAAGCGAGTAGTTTAACGGAAGGTGGTGCCATGGAAATGTTACGGCGTATGTACCCGAGAGCGCGGTTATCGGAGGTGAATTATGTGATTTATATGGTCGCCCCAAGATAGGTTACTCGAAAGATGGACACGCAGGTATTTAATCGAGTCAGTAGGCAGCTATATGACAGTTGTTGATTGTGTAAGTAGCCGGCGTGTGGTTTCGGCGACGATGGAAAAAATTAGTAATGTTTTTTTCGCATTAAGGGACATCAACCAGGTGGTACACCACCGCTGAATGCGTGAGAGGTCATGCTGTAGAGAGGAGACATCGGTGGGGTTATTTAGAGGGCGGTAGAGGACACAATCATCAGCAAAAAGACGGATGTTAGATTCAACGGAAAGCGGAATATCGTTAATGTATATTAGGAATAAAAGAGGCCCTAGGACGATACCCTGGGGCACGCTGGACAAGACATGCGAGAGGTCGGAGGAGTGATCATTAACATGCACGAATTGTTTACGGTTTGTTAAGAATGCTTTAATCCAGTTAAAAACATGCCGATGAAGGTTTAGACGCGAGGTTTTTTGAAGGAGACGGGAGTGGGGTACCTTATCGAAGGCTTTTTCAAAATCTAAGAACAGTGTGTCAACTGGGATGTTATGGTCCATATGAAGGTGAATGTCGTGCAGGAATAATGTTAGTTGGGTCTCGCATGAGTGATCTTTACGAAAGCCATGTTGGTTTGGGTGAAAGAAGTTTACGGATGATAAAAATGTAGTAACATGAGAAAAGATGACGTGTTCCATGATCTTTGAACAAACACTAGTGAGCGAGATTGGTCGGTAGTAACCTGCAAATGAGCGGTCACCTTTCTTGAAGACCGGAAAGACCTTCCCAACTCTCCAGTCTAATGGACTTCACCTGTGTCGGGTGACTGCTGAAAAATGATTGACAATATGGAACTGCATACATGTTCAGTATTTTCAGAATTTTGGCGTTTATGCCATCTATACCGCATGACGAAGAGTTCTTTAATTGGTTAATAACTTTTACAATTCCCTCTGAATTGAATACAATCTTTGGCATTGGCGGAAAAGCAAAATGCGGAAAATCGGGAAGTTCGTTGTTAGGTTCGTTAGTAAAGACGGAACAAAATGCAGAGTTGACGGATGGAACGTCGCAGTCGGCAACGGGGAACCCAGAAGTGTCACAAAGAGAGACTGTGGTTTTGTCGTCCGGTTTCTAATTTTCCAAAAGCGGCGTGGTATGTACATGTATTACCATGTACATACATTGTAACTGGTATTACCATTAATATGTATTACCAGTGACAATTTGTATTAGATGCTGCAAATCACTTCTTGAATGCTGCCCTCTGTTAAGAACGAGTAAGAAATGTGTTTTTTCGTAAAAATATTATGTTGGCATGCCCGCAAAATCTTTCCAGGAATAACTGTCTTCAATCTTTTCAATATTTGTGTTTGTGTGTGTGTGTAACAGGTACGGCAAATATCACGTAAACTTCGGAACTGCATCAGCTTTGAACTGAAGAGGTGCCTGATAACAAAAAAATGAAGTCCACGAAATAACCAGGATTTAATGCAGATTGTTTACGCAAAATGTTCATCTTTTTGCACAAATGATGCGGCCAGGGAAAAGCAAGAATGGGAAAGTACACCTCGAATACGGGCCAAAATATAAGTCACCGGAAACAGTGCGCAGTATGCTTACGCAAAACTTCACAAATGTACATTTAAATATGCAATCAATAAACGGAACTAAGCAATGATCACTATACATAATGGCCAACTGATATGTCCTTTGGGCCAAGCTGCTGTCTCGGACGCACCATGTAAACAGAACTATAAAGGAAGAGCGCAGAAATAACGAAAGAAACTACTTCAAAACTGTTTTAAAAGTGCGAACCACTATTGTGCACTCAATTTAAAGGAAGGTCGCCGCTTCTAGTTCAAAAAGCAATGAAGAACAAAAACGACAAATGAAAGTAACAAACAATGCTGTTAGTACGGCCTCCCAATAGTTGAATTTGTTTGGTAACGCCGCGTATGCCGACCTCTCAGTGAACAAGGTGAAGCTGTCGATTTGCTGGTAATGTCCCCCTGATGCCCGTATTCTTATGTTTATATTAGGTCACAGTGTTAACTGCTAAAAGGTACAAAATCCTCATGGCTTTAAAAGGTGGTGAACAATAATATTGCGTCAGAATTACGGGCTCATTGACCTGAACTCTGGAACAGTAGTGTCTTTTCCTTTCGTTTGCGCTGATTTTTGTCCTGCTCGGTATCAAAGGACAACGTTGACCCGGCGAGGAAGCTTAGCGAAGCGGTCAATGACTTCCGACACGCTGATGTCGACATTTCTGTGGGCGTACAGAAGTGCCTGGCCAACCATGCGTTCCTCAGACATCGTGGAGCGTAAGTAGTTCTTAAGTAACCTCATACTTGAAAACGTTCCCTCGGCGCTGGCAGTGGTCACTGGAAGGGTGACTAGAATCCGGAGTAGCTTGTACACATTCGCACAGAACCTGCTGTCGCAATGAGAGAGGGCATCGGTTCCTGTACCGGGGCTCTGGTTTGCTGCTTTGTTCGCCCACTTTGTCCACCATAGTCGCAGTTCTCCAAAACCAGCCCTCGTTTCGACGTCATGCGCAAAAACGGTCAGGAGATTTTCTGCTCCTTTCTCCCGATCATCTTGCATTGGTGGTATTGCGGATGATACAGTTAATGAAAGTCCTTTAGAAGTGTCCTGTGCTTTCGAACCGTTGGTTTAACTGGGCTAGTACGTGGTTCATGAACGGAATGACCAGGGTTCTGCGAAAATATTCTTCCGCACTTTCGAATGCATTGCTCCCAAGGTTTTGCTTCCGGACACCGGGCTCGACGGCTGGTGATCTCCACATTCAGTTTTTCTGCCAATGCCTGCATTTGTGCAAATATTTTGAGGAAAGAAACATTCGTGTTCTTGCGGTCACTTTCAATTGTCTGCTGTATCACTTCTATGTCGTCAATGGCAGCGCTCATGTCGATACTCCTCGTCTGCAGCTTCTTTGACAGTGGCAAAGTCAGTGCTAACACGTGTTCCGTCACATGCAGGCTTACAAGGAACGCTGGTGAAAAGAGTGCCAACATTAGACTGTTTGCCTGCACTGGACTTTCGCCATTTCCGTTAAACTTAATCTCCTCTAGTGCTGCGATCAACGGCTCAAAGAGGCTCACAAATGAAAGCACTGCATCGTGCCTCTCGGCCCAGCGCGTTTCGCATAGTCCCAAAAGGCGCTGCCTTGTAGGCTCAGGACAGCTCAAACTTATCACTTTTCGCAAAACGTGTGAGCGGCTAGAAGATTACGGGAAAAGGCTGACGTCGCCTTCAGAGTCCCAAAACAGTTTCGAATGTCTGTGATGGGGCATGCTGACACACAACTAGATAAAGGGAGTGACACGCGCAGTGAGTACATAGAGTGCGGCTGGATATTTCTCACGGACAGCAGCTTGAACACCATTCGTTTTGTCGGCCATCGAACTTGCACCACCGTAGCCTTGACCACGGAGATGCTGCATGTTAATTCCCCTTTCTATAAGGAGCCTTATGATGGTGTCAGCCAGGGCCCGGCCATTTGGTCGTGAATTGGCACAAAGCCTAAGAACACTTCTTCGATTCCGTTCGCATCCTTATTAAGGTACCTTGCACAAAGAGTAAGCTGCTCGATACCCGCAACATCCGTCCTTTCATCAGCAAGTACGGAGAAGCAGCCTGCAGCGTTTACTTTTGCGACTAGGCTTTCCTTGATAATTGCAGCAGAGATTTCTATAATGTGGTTTTGTACATATAAACTAAAATATGAGGCCTTACTTGGGCAACTTTCCAAATGCTTTTTTTTTATCTTTGTCGCCACAATCCGCGCGCATGCGAAGCAGCTCTTTGAAGTTACCTGTATTTGTAAAGGAGGCTGTGCTTGAATCCATGGGACCACTGTCTCTATGTCCACGGAGAGCCACACCTTGCCACCCGCAAAAGAGAACTGTCTCAACAATAGGCTGTAACTTCCTTCGGATCTCTCTTATTTGAATTGCCTGCCATGGTGCAGCTGAATCAACAACACTGGGCACACATCCTGAGAAGGTTTGAAGAAAACTATCGGCTACAAGCTGAGCGTCAGTGTGATATTTAGTGACTTCATGTGCACCGAAGACTTCGAGGGGCGTGCTTCCACTTTTGAAATGGCTTGGATACGAGGGCCTTAGTGCACGCATATTGGGCCCTTGCCAATCTCACTTCTGCTAAAAAGGACACACACTCGGCAAACGCACACTCTTAAAGCGCTGAGAAGCTAAGCCATCGGTACCTGTCCAGCCAAGCCACGTAAACATTCGTTTCTGCTTAAAATCGTTCATAGACTTAACAATATAGCATGGCGGAGGAATCCAAGGAGAAGCTAGCAGTTGATGTTTTGTGTCATCATCCACTTTTGAGCCATCTGTGTAGAGCCCGATATCAAACTTGCTTCTGCTAACATTTTGAGGGTCATAAAAAGATAAATAATTAAATAAATGATAATCAGGCTGAAGCCCAATAAATCCCACCACCCGGGTGACGCCGCTGGTTGGTGGTGTATGAGAGCACGAAAAATTTCGGGGGGGGCTGAAGCCCCATAAGCCCCCCCCTGGCTACGCCCCTGATACTGTCGTGCCGAAGCACTTGTATTATGTATCTGGGCTTGTTGGTATGAATACGTACTACTGAAAACAGCACAAGAACGGGATAGTGACTGAGGGTGCTTATGACACAGGCGCTGTTTGAGAGGTACAATATCAGTTACAAGGAAGCAAACATTTGTTCACTTTGCAGCTCAGGGTGTATAGTCCAGTAGCAGAGATGTCAAATGCTCTGCAAGAGCAATGTGAAAGCGGCACATTGTACATTTGTGTGCATTTTGGCCAACATGCTAATGTGGTGTGATCATGCTTATAAGCATGCTTACTGCTTACATATTGACAATAGTGCAGAGAACATTTGTAGTTCGGTATTGGTCAGTTGTCAAATGCTGGCACAGCAAGCTGACAGTGGGGTATCCAAGGCAACAGGCTGCTAGCCTGTGAGAAACATTGCATGTGCTTCTGTATGTT
This sequence comes from Rhipicephalus sanguineus, assembly GCF_013339695.2. Taxonomy (NCBI): domain Eukaryota; kingdom Metazoa; phylum Arthropoda; class Arachnida; order Ixodida; family Ixodidae; genus Rhipicephalus; species Rhipicephalus sanguineus. The sequence continues at coordinate 22,306,295 of NC_051177.1, read as the reverse complement.
TACTGTTATTTATTTGCATTATCAGTGGATTTATGACAGATTTTCAGATATAACAAAGGCACATTCTTGTCACACACAACTTCGTTATAACTAGGTTATACTGCAGTCATTAGGACATGCATGCCTATAGCTGGAAGTGCTTGCATTTGTTGTTTTTATCTTAAAGGGGCCCTGCAACACTTTTTGAACATGCTCAAAAAGCGCTGCCGATCGGTAGTCGAGGCTCCTGAGAACACGCGAGCCAAATATTACAGCGATGCGCACGGCCTGGAATTTGCAATAAATTCTCAAAAGTCAGCTGAAAATCGCTCCCTCTTCTCTCGACAAATGATGTATTAGTCCGCAAAATATGACGCGATTGTCGCAGTTCCACATTGGCTGATGTTATAATCACGATAACACCCCTCATTATTACTTTCGTTGTTAATTTTGAGTTCAATAAGTAGATAATATGTATGTTTATATTCTGTTATCGCGTTAAAAACACCGAACAAACATTAATATTAGCACTTCCGGTCTCACCGACAGCTCGTCTGCTCGTAGTTGCGTGGTTCCGTTTTCTTCGCCATGCGCAGTGCCGAAAACGTGAATATTTCTGTGCTTTTGACCATCGCCGGTTGCCGTTGAGAGTGGCAGCCGTTCGAGTGTTGCCTCGTCAGCTGAGAACTGCATCGTCGGCAGGTTCTCACGACCGACCGCGGCACGGGCGCAGCGTGTCTCCGATAACAATGCTGGCGTCCGGTAATGGCGGCGCTTCGGGGTCGTCTGCCAGTGCCGTCTTACGAGGCGGTGTATCGGAGTATGGGCCGAAACCGATCTCAGCTGTCATTCGTTCCAAACGAGCGCGCAGGTTTGCTTCCATGGTTGGCAGAGCGATGAAAATACTACGGCGTTCGAGGTGCACACCCAACATTACCAAACCGACGCGCAGTTTTCAAGCACGCGCGATATCGGCTCCGCTCGACGAGAACGACGCAAGCCGACCGGAAGTGGCGGCACACACCACGTGGTTGCGCCCAGACGTCAGAGAGAAAAAAATGAAGAAAAAAAACACCGCCGGCGCTCTTGGCGGAGCCTCGCTCCTCTGCGCTGCCTCCCTCGACTCGCTGCCTAGCTTTCCGCGCGCGCTCGCGGCGTTGAGTTGAGGGAGAAAGCTGCGGAACGTGATCTCTATAATTTGGTAACACCACTTAGACTTGACGGATTCGAAAAATTTTTGCGGCATATGACTCGTGAAGAGTCATACGTCAATAATGAGACTATTCCAATATAACTAAGAAAGGTGTTGCAGGGCCCCTTTAAGAGGTGCAAGACACTACCTGACAGACTGATTGCACTGTAGAACATTGGGTCATATTTTGTAAGGATTATTTTCCTTTTTGTCCCTGTTCATTTTATCACCGTCATGATGAATGATTGATTAAAGCAATAACTGAGGTGTACAATTATGTGAGCCAATGATGAAGGGCACAAAGAATAAAAATGAAAAAAAAAATCATTCAATCGCTTAACATGGGCCACGAGCAGTAAAGTAGTTCATGTTCTCTTGCATATGCGAGCATCCCACTCATGGCCTTGGATGTAAGATTAGAAAGAAGTAAACTAAACATATATTCAGGTGGAACAATGCCAGCACCTACCACAGTGCTACCTCTACACTGTGTAAGAAGCAACATTACGTTGCTTTTTTTTTTTCCATCTTGCAACCTTCCACATGAGAAAAAATAAACAGCTGTCCCACAGTGTGCCACAGTCCATGTGCCAGGGACACTGTTAGGAGGAGGCAGATTAGATATGTTTCAAGGATAGCGTCAGCACTTGAAATTTCTGTGGACTCACATGTATCAGTCAGTGGTGAGAGCTGCTAATGATGATGAGCGTGTGGCACTGGGCATTTTGAAACTGGTTTGTTCTTTCAGCGAACATTGGTATTCACAATCAATTTGCAAGCTGTCCTTGTTTGTCACTTATGTATTTCAGTTTGTGACAAGCATTGCAGCCACGGTTCTCTGCATCAAAATGAACAAGGTTCATTCATGATTATGGGAAAGATGCCCATTTTTATGTGTACTTTGGTCAGCAGAGTATCATTTCTGTTGAGCATTAGAACATAGCCATACGTGAAAATGAAACTGAACAAACATTCTTTCCGATGAAAAAAATATTCAAAAGTTGAGCCTTGATTACTCTTGCAATATTATCATAATTATCGAGTACAAAAATATTGAATAATTGGCTGCTAGATAAAGACGTGTCTTCACCTCAAAAGAAAACTGGGAATAATTAAAATGTATAAAATTTTCTAGCTCAGACACTTCTTGAGCAGTCATAAATGAATTTAACTTTCACATCTGATGTGCCACTGGGCAAAGCAGTACTACAATGTGGTGACGCACAAAACATAATGCAGCTACTTCACAACACATTTTGTGTCATCGTGGTAGTGCTCGTTGCATTTCTGGTGGTTTGTCCATCCTGGCTGGCCATGTCTGTCTCCAACACTGACACTCTGCTAGTTTTGAATGCACCGCATAAGTGCCAAGCGCAATGAGGAATGCTTTCATAGAAATCAAAAGGGGCAGTTCTCAAGCTGTTTACTAGGTTAGGTGCAGTGAAGTCAGGAACTCCACTTGGAATTTAAAGTGGGTCCACACTTCCATTTAATACAAAAGACCAACATTATGCAGGTGTGATCAGGAAGGTGTCAAAAACACGGCTAAGGGTGTTCCACAGTCCACTGCCTTCTGATCATTTTGCATGTCTTGCAGGCTGCGGTGAGCACCAACATGGCTCAGAAGTTTGCTGATATGCACAACATGCCACTCTTTGAGACTTCAGCCATGGATGAGAGTGAGTCGGACCATATAGAGGCCATCTTCATGACCTTGGCTCACAAGCTAAAGAACAGCAAGCCCATGATGACACCATCACACTGGCAGGCAGAGGAGCGCTCACGCTCTGTACTGCTACGTCATGCCAACGATCGATCATATTCAGACTCTTCTTGCTCCTGTTGAGACTTAGTCGTATTGACAATTCTCTAGCCTTTTGCCAATGGCATACGCACACAAATATCTGGTCCTTTTCTTGTTTTGCTTCCACTGCAGTGCATTATGCGATGACCAGATGCCACTGTAAGGATATTAATGTACAGCGGTTTACTGAAAGACAGGTTTATATTGCAGCTTTTAAGGTGCGTTTTCTTTAGGCTTTGACGTGCACTTTCTGTCGACATCACTGTTCCGAACATGTAGAAAGTGAGGAGACTAGAATGTGTCAAGCTAACCTGTGACCTATAAGCGTTATTCGCAACATGTGAATAGTTGTATGCACAGCTGCTAAATTGTGTGCATCATACTGCAATTTCAGGTGCTATGATGTCATGCTCAGATGTAGTGTATTTACGTGTTGATCCGCATCCTCTAGCTTTTAGCTCATACGCAACAGCCGGTAAATGTGCGCTCCAATAGAAGATCAGCGTCACATTATTGAAAACATATTTACCACTAAGCCTCGATTCACTCTTACCGGTGCACCAAAAATAGATGCACACAGTGAACACTATTTATTCTTGTGGGTGTTATTCTCTTTTTAATATTCATCATGCAATGGAGCCGAGATGTCATAAAACAGGTAGCAGCTTCCCGGTGGAGTTCGTAGAAAAATTCAAGCAGCTATCAAGGCAGAGCATTGTCTGAATACCAGCTGTTGTTGTTGGAATGAGCCAGCTCAGATGAATTCATTCTATGCATATGTTTTTTGAGATCACGGCAGTAACATTCCATGTTGTGTCGCTGTCTTCTCCTCTCAGATCAGCGCAGCAGCAAGGCTATGCCTACAACCAACTTGATCTCTTTGCCGTAGTCTGCGAAGGATTTAGTGCATACTGAATCACTTCAACTGAGAAACCTCTTGGCTGCCTTTTTGTGGTGACGTTTTTTACACTGTAATGCTTATATTAAACACTAGATAGAGAAAATATTTTGCAGCCCTATTTGCTGTAGTAACGTGTAAAAATAGGACGTACAAGTAATCATTTAAGTTGTAAATGAGCTTTTATTTAAGCACTATGCTGCTCAATAATCTTGATGCACATTTTGGTGGCAGTGCTCTGCAGATGCACGGTGTTTGTGCAGCTATATATGAGGCTTAATATTGCCTTAGTTGCGATTTATTGAGATGCTAAAGGCAAGTGACAAAAAATTTAAAAAGGAAGCTGGTGCCAATGCTGTGTCAACAACCGCAAGCTCTTGGAAGTGCTCGAAGCATGCTTTCTGTAAAACACAGAAAACTTTACTGAACGGTGTCTTCTTCCTGGGATCTGCTTAACGATGAGCTGTGATGATGAACAGGCGTATAGTACTGTTGAATTTTCATAAAACAAGATTTCACATGCTATGGTTATGAGAGACTACCTCACCGGCTGTAATAAACAGCACTCTTAGGATTTATGCCAAAAAGTATTAATGGAATTGCCTCTGGCTTCACTTTTTTGCTACTTTTTTATCAGTTGTCCTTAGCATCTAAAACTACATCAATGCACCATCCCTGTGATTTCTGGTTTATGTGTCAATTTACTGATAGAAGAATGAAATTGAATGTGCCAGTTTGACTGACACAGTGGCTTGCTGTATACAAAATGCCACTTAATGTTTACCCATTATGACTCAACATTTGGCCTTTCCTGGAAGCCAAGTTGAGTATAAGTTTACAGTGTAGCAGGGCACGTAAGAAAACAATGGAAAGGTGAACATCAAATGTTACCAGCTCCCCATGGAATATGTTGCAACAGCATTGTGCTCGATGCCATGAAATATCGTTGGCGTTCTCTGCTGCTACCACTTTTATAATCTTGGCTAAAAAATGGAAGCATTAGTTTCAGGTGCGTTATGTCAGTGACCAGCATGTGTTTTGAAGCTTGTAAAAAAATATATACTGAATGGCATTTCTGCACTGGAGCTTTCTTCATCAATGTCCATTGATAGTTTTGTCGTTTTAGAAGAACCTGCACTCAAAAGAGTCCTTGCTGTTCAACAGGTTGCTTTATATTGTTGGGTGTACTGATTTATGTCAGTGCCTATTTCAACAAATAAAAGACTCTTAAACTTCTTGTTTTCATAATTCTTCCATTCGTGTGTTAGATGTAATGTTTGCAGGCTTGGCGTGCCGACTTGAGTGTGCCGATTCTGGAGATGGCACAAAACAGGGGTGGTAGTCTCAGGTAATCACCTTCGGCGATTCTTTCTCTATCGAGCTGAATGCTGGGCCTTGTATGAGACATATATCGGTCTGGTACTGCGCCAACTGTGCTAAGGCGTGATTGGCACTAATCTCACTGATAGTCCCGCCGAAAGTGATGAACTGCACGTTACTGATGAGACCAACTGAGCAGGTGCACCAAACCAGAAACCCTGGAAAAGGAAGTATATTCCTTATTGTGCTCTTGGTGACGTAATAAAATGCCTTTTTTTTTTGGCACTGAGGATGTTCAGATATTGTTTTTGTAATGAGCAGTCGTGCAGAGAACCGCATTCTGAAATTATCACTTTTAATGACGCCCCACGTTGCTTTTGCGAGACCTCTCGAGCTAGCTCCAGGCATGCCAACATCTACAAGCAACAACGTTTCTGGTCAACCATCTTAGAATGGTTGGCACTGTGCCAAATATCTGTGACCTGCAGGTAGCCTAACGTGTCCAGCACAAGTCTTGTGAAACTGACGGTCTAGTGCAACCAAGGCACGTGTGTTAGTGGTGTATACATGTGAACACATGTACTTACCATTAACAAAGAAATTCATGACTGATTTTATGAGTGGACCATACGTGATATTATACCATGCAGTTATGGTTACATATTACAAGCATACATTTACAGACGTGTTTGAATCTGCGAAAACCAGGAAAAACTTTCAGTCATTAAAAAAAAAGTTGGTGTAGTGAACAAAACATACAGCGCTCAGCAACTGCAATGCAATACTTCGACAGAATGGCGATCTTAGATTCTTGCCCCACTGGAGAGAACTGGATTATTCTTGGCTGGGGGATTGAATAAAACGCAGTGCCACAGAGGCTTGCTGTCATCGTATACCACAATGCACCAGCTAAGTGTCTCCAAAGGTGAGCATGGTACAAAATGTGCTGGCAGCTATGAACACATTTCAATCATTGAGTTCTGCATTTGATTGCACCTCAATTAGTTATCAGTGTATTCAAAAATAACATTTTTACATTGTTCTTAAAAAGAGATGGAAAGGAGGAAGAGAGAGAAAAAAGCACTTCTGGAGAGAGAGAATTTTTTTGTTTCTTTCTCTCTCTCTTTTCTTTGTCCTCTCCCCTCATTAATTGACTATGCCCTAGCTTCAGTATGTAAGCCAGATCCCTCTGGGCACTTTTTAATGCACAATGTTGTTTTGCATAGGCATTAGGTACTTGATAAAAACTGAAAGAATACCTTCTTCCTGTTCCTCCGAGATTCACTTGCTGCTGCTCCTTTGCTATAGCTCTTAAAATATGATTGAATCCACACTAAGGTTATAATACAAACAGCTAAAATTTCATTTTCTACCATATTTATCAGTGCTATTCCAATAGAATAGCCTGTAAAATTGTTACATTTTGCCAGAATAAAAAAACATTCCACTTGTTTTTTAAAAAAAACCCAATAACTTCATGCTGTCATACCTAAGAAACTCCCTGTTAAAGATTTTTTATCTGTTGCTTTTTATCTGTTGGCATTCATATTTCAAGAGGAAAATAACTCTAGAATTGCTTGCAGAACTGCAGCCAACATGAATTTCGTTACTAGGCATAATGATTTCAGGTAAATGTGAATCATGTTAAGTTAGAAATAGTTCTCTTATACACGTGATAAGGGGTTGAGTTGGTGCAGTGCAGGTGGGTGCTGGTTGAAGAGCCTTCTTGGAAAACTGAACTCTGGTACCACCTAATAAAGTCGGGCATGTCACATTGAAGGCACCTTCATGGGCTGCTCAAATGCTTTAATCCAGTCTTGATGCAATGTTCCAACTATTTCTGAACATGCTTGAGGTAGGGTTGGGCTCGCATGTATACTTAGTCTGTGCATCTATGTATGTGCATATGTACTTGCAGAAGAAAACTAACTTAAAACTTAGCATGTTTAGCAATTCTAAAAGGAAAGATTGTTTTTTGTGCGCAAAACGTTTGAGGAAAAATGTCAGATAGGACAGAGCGCAGTCAGATGGAAAGTGCGCTCTGTGCTATCTGACTTTTTTCCTCAAACGTCTTGCGTACAAAAAAAAAGAGAAAAGGTTCCTCCTTTTAGAATGCAGTACCAAACATCCCAACCAGCCACCTTGTTGCAGTATGTTTAGCAAAGGGACAATGTTCAGGGGATGTGGGATCCTTCTGCGAGTGGACCTTTTGTAACAGCGCCTAAGAATCGCTATGGAAACAAAAGCCCATTATTCCACAACTTCAGCACTAAGAAAGAACCAGTCATGCTAAGGGAAAAAGAAGCATTTGCTGTGATATGAGCTTCTAGGTGTCTAGCAGACTAATTAAGAGTAAATTTGCCTCAAACAGGGGAGTGGTCTCCATGTGCACATTCAGTTGTCTCCTGTTTCTAGTCGTTTTCTCTTCATGGCGCAGCCTGTTGGTATTTATTCGAAAGAAAGCTATCTGCTGTTGTTGAGGTCTGAATTTGCCAATAGCCATGTGAGTAAAGTCGGCGGAAGGTTTCAGTGAAATTTTATCTTCAAGCAACATTTTAAGTGATGTTATTACATAGCAAATGGGCTATGTTCATGGTGCTAATTGACGGAAGTCCTTATACAAACTTGTTGCAAGAGCAACATTACTGATGCTTTGGATGACAAAGAAAGGATTTTAGAGAGGCAACCTGAACAACGCAATAGGAACAATCGTGTGATAGTTCCTTTACTTGTAGTACAGTTCCTTTGCACTTTAGGGAACCTCCATTACAGTTTTTCTGTATGCTCAGACTGTGACAGAATATCATTTGGTGGAGTTCGAAATCTAGCCATTTTCCCAGGTTTCACATTTATGACCCTGCCCTGCAAGCTGCAATATCGGTAGACATAATGGAGAGGCTCGAATAAGGCGAAACTTGAGCACCTAATTTGGCAACTACGACAGCGGTTATGTTGAGTGGTGCCTCCAAATGGCAACCTTTTCATTGATTTGCACAGTTATAATGGAAGGCTGCATCATGCTCCACAGCGACCATGTGCGCTTGCTCGCTGTGACCACGTGTGTGATCAAAATATGCATTGCAAATTTGGGACCTACATACATTAAAAGATATTAATCAGCTCGAAATGATTCAGCATAAGGTCACCACATTTATTTGTAATAAATATATAAGATCAGATTCCCCAATTGCACTTGTAAACAGAAAAATTTTTTTCTTTGCATTCGAGAAGGAAATTCCATTGTGTAAAATTTCTTCATAATATAATGGCTCGTTACATGAATATAACTGATCTTCCATACCTTCATCCTGTTGCAGCAAGACAAACAAGAAATACTTCAACTCATTTCTTGCAACCAATTTTTTCAAAAACTAACACATTTTGAAAGTTGTTTTCTGAGAACTATAGCACGTTGGAATTGACTTCAGATTCAGTAATAATGTGGCAGAATTCTGTTGTCTCTGGAAGGACATATTTTATGCTAGATTTGAGGTTGCTTTTTCTTGCTGATGTTGAGTTTGACTGACTATACAAGAGCGTGTCATTAATTATTATGCAGTTATTGTTTTTGTTCCATTCTCAATGGGTTGTATTCATAGCATATTTTTGTCTAATATTTGACTATTGTACCATTGCACGTACCAAGCTATCATTGTCTTTATTAATGTGTGCTGCCTCTCCTGCTTGGGCCAAGTGGCCAGCAGTATTTTCAAATAAATAAATAATGGCTATACACTTAAGCTTCAGTAAGCTGGTTCCTTATTCTGCAAGTGAGTCATCTACTCTGACAGAAACACCATAAACATTACACTTTCACATCTCAGCTACTCCTGAAGACACAGTTTATGTTCGGTGCTCCGTAACTTTTGCTACATGCTCGTAGTAGTGGCTCGATGCACAACCACACTCACTGACCAATATTCCACATGCCAGTTCATAAACAACAGAACGGTTATCATGTTAGTTTTATTTTTTTTTTTTCTAACAGGCGAATCAATTCATATAAGCAAGATTCAATGTCCCCCAGAAGACATCAAACGCGCCTAACTTGCATGCTACTGTGCTACAATGTCTTTCCTCGCCTCGTGAACACACTTTGTGAACGCATCGACGAGCTTAGAACAATTTAATGGCGCACGCTGGTTCTTCGCGTAACAATCCATTACTTTTTGTTGGTGCCCCTCGCACACGGGTGTGCACTTATGTTGGGTGTATCGCTCCTCCACCTGGGTAACGGCACCGGCGAATTTGTCGGTCGCCAGCTTGTACAACTCCTGGTTCTGGCGCTCTACCTCTTTCAGACGTTCTCGCCAGACGTCGTCCACTTTCTTCAGCTCGTCGTGGCTGAACTTTCGGCCCTGGAGGCTGTCTCCTGCGGCGGCCCGCGGTTCGTACGGTGCACCGGCAGCAGTCTGACGGGCCACTGTGGATGAAATCGAGTCGCTTTCTCCCTTCAGCCTCTTCACAACGGAGTCCGATATCTTGATGACATCCGGGGAGTTTTCGTTAACGATGGTAACTCTCCTGGTGCTTCCAGACGAGCCCATAACTGGAAAGAAAACGAAGGCGAGGCACGGTTTACAGTGCCGCACGACACGGGCAAAGGTGACGTATTGGCGGTCGGTAGCTGGCTTATACAACTCTTCTTCCGACCATGATTAAACTGGTTAACACCTTCCCTGTATCGTGTCTCACTATAAACGTCAAGGTTACGGCAAAACACTTCGCACAACAACCACAAATACCTTGTTGAGGCTCTGCCGCTCTCGCTGCAACCCCAGCAGAAAACACAACGTTGCGATGACAGCGCTTGCGCTGGAGACATCCGCAACTATTAAAATGAATGTTTCACCCAACATTGAGTTATTCTAATAAACGTTTATAGTGTAAACGCAAAAAATTGTTATTTTGTTTTTTTTTTGCTTTCTGGTTTTTTTTTCTGCTGTCAGTAGTAACTCGCCGCTAGGGAGCGTTGAAAGCATTAGTAGTTTGTCGGCTCGTAATGGCGAGCCGGTTGTGTCCGTGGACGTGTGTAAAAGTTGGGAGAGATCAGGAAAACTTGAGTTGTAAGTATTTGCAGAAACAAACCGCACGCTCCGCAACATATTTAAGTTCTACACGTACGAGAATATTGGGCTATCTAATTGAGATGGCCGAAATAATCACTTTGGCTAGGCCTATCTTGTGTGGGCAAAATTTTATTGACTTTAAAACAGCGCTGCTTTAAAGCGACGGGATAAAGAGCGTTATGACTTGCTGTCGGTGGCGCATATTGTCTACGGCCTGTGATTTCTCACATTCAAGCACGCGTGAGCTAACCCATTTACATGCGAGTCGACCGTGAGCACCGCTGGCACGAGTGCGTTGCAGTAGCGCGCAATCGACGCGCGTGCTACTGCGATTACGCGGTTTGTTTTCGTGTTACTTTGCTCTCTAGATGAGGCCTGATTGGTATGGTTGTCATTTTCGCGATGCAAGCTGATGGTCAGAGGGTTAGCTCGAATTACCTAAATTTAACTGAGCTACAGTGATTATTGCTAAAATGAATTAGACGCTGGCCATTGGATATCAGCATTGTGACATTTGACATATTTTTTCTTCCCTCCCTTCTCTAACTAGCATCAAGCTATGCCGTTCAGCAGCAGCCAATATGCAGACGTCGAGATTGCCTGCAGACAGAGGCGGGAAGGGTAAGTGCGCATGTCAGTTTCGCATAGCCTACAAATTTTAGTACTACTTGGGGCTGTGAGCTTCTGTGTGTGCACTGGTAGATTCTATGCCGCCTATGTTTTTAACTTGTTCTGTTCACTGCATTACCTGTGACCCATAGTGCTTAAAATATACTTGAATTTCTTGTCTGGTTTTTGCACTAATGCTGTCTTGCGTCTGTGCATATGTTTGTGCTACCAAAGTCTCACTGTCAGTGAGCATGCACTACCAATGTAGTACTGAGACCAGGGGTGGTATCTTGTCCACTAAGTGGACTGCCTGTTTCATCACACGCTGATAGCTGTACTTAAGGTTGGTGCCAGTCCACCAGATTTCAAGCTTATCCAATCAACATGTGTTAAAATCGACAGTCAACTAGCAGATCCATGCAGAATAGTTTTGTGGATCTCATATCTATTCATCAAAATAATTGAAGATTCGCAGGGTGTCCTCAAGGTGTCGTGACGATATATTGTTATTGCTATTAATAATGAGATAATGCTCAACAGATTAAATTTACCTTGTATTTTCTTTTGCCTGAGTCACTATTAAATCTGGCTTTCGTATTCTTTTACTGGATATTAAAGCAATTCGAGAAAGGGCATGATATGTACATGGGACCACTCATGTTGTGTACATCTGGCTCCCACACTTCTGGATCATCCCTTTAGTTAAGGTCAGGCAGAACATCTGGCAGGCCTGAAATAAACGGAGAATGTTTGGTTTACATTGGTTTTCAAGCAGAACACCAAAATGTTTTCATAAACATCAAAGGGCATCAAACACTGCCACCAGAAATAAATGTGACAGGCCTCAGATGGCGAAAAGCTGCATTGATGCCATCCTGCTGTTTCAGACCTGCAGTTGCTGTTACATGACCTGTGCTGGCACGTGGTGGAGGATCGCCTCAAGGTGGATCAAGCCCTGGCGGCTCTAGCCGAGGTTACCGTAAGTGGTGTTGTCATGTGGTGGGCGGCTTTCGAGCCGTGCGGATTTGCCCCACGCCTGCTCTGCGCTGGGGCACTTTGTTTGCTTAGGCGTTGCACCCCGAGATCTCCTCCATGCTGGTGGACCTGGTCTTCCTACTGGGTATGTGCCTGGCGGCTTGCCTCCTCCTTTCCTCCTTAAGGCATTGTCAGTGAGGGCCTGCCTAGACACCCTACTTACTACCTCTTTAGACTTGGAGACGCTGTCGACGGAGAACCGGGACCAGAGAGACCGATTTCATTGGCTTCTGGCCGGCTGCGCCAAGGTGAGTTGTCTTTTTACCGTCCTATGTCTTCGTGGGCTGCCTTCACTTAAGAGTGCATGTGACAGTCTTGAAATGAAGTTTAGCAGTCCATCTTTGGTATTTATAATAATGGCTACCAAATAAATCACCAACATCTTGACAACTGCTTCTCTAATTGTGTCGAAGGATAGCGGCTTTTCCAGCTCGGAACTGAGACATCCACTAGCAAAACGGTACTCTGTCTTAACGTTAGCAATTTGGTTTGCCCATTTTCTAACAGCAGCACTTTTTTCTTTCAATATTTTCATGCCAATATTTTTTAGTGGCAAGCCAATCTTGTGGTACTGCTAAATGCTCAGGTTGGTCTACATCTGTAGCCGTTATGTTCTAGTACAAGGTGGAGGGCATTGGTGGCTCTTCTTTGATAATGCATCATTAAACTGTTATTATTTAGCGTAGCACATGTGGCCTGGAGTTTTTGGAAATTTCTAAAACAGCTGAGTTTTGCTTTAGTAAGGAGTAAGCTTAACAGGCATAAATTGTCCATTTTGTCAAGGCAGTGTGGCAGCGATGATGTGTTTTTTGATGAGCAGCAGTTTTGTGCTGAAAATTTCATTGCATGTCATTGTATAAGTGCAATGGCACTTATACTGACTGTGAAGTCTCTGCAAGGCTAGAGTGTTGCGGCGTGGTGTAAAATTCAAATGATATTGTTTTGTAGTTATTCTGCATGCATTAAATGTTTGCATTGATGGTAAAACACTGCGCTAGTATCACTTGAAGATATACAGGAAAGATACTTTAAAATTTGTAGATGACATTGTCAAACGTGCTGGCTATATGCACCTTAAATGAAGGCTTCCTGGGAGCCGCCATAATCCCCTCTGGGCAATGGTAAATATGTGCGACGCCCCAGAAATGCACTGCCAATACTGCGACGTCCACATGAGTCAGCCTACGTAATCCCTTGCCACATTCCAGAAAGGAGGTGCTCCCCTTCCCCATTGAAAAGGTCTAGTGTGAGTGCCAATGTCCTTTAAATACACTTCATGAAAGCTTCCATTCTGTAATCAAAGTGTTAGCAACAGCTATGCCGACAGAATGCACTTGTGCAACAAAAAAAAAAAATTATTAAAAGGTGATCCAATATTTGTTGTCACGAAAGACTAAAGGATATTGTGGCCTTACTAGCACATGCATTGCAGCTAGTAAGCCCTCATGCATGTTAACTCTCATTCTAGCAAGATTGCTTTACTTGAAGTTTTAGTGCTCACATCTGCTGCATTTTAAGCCAGGCTACTCAAAGTTCATTTGCACAAAATCCACTTAGTTCAAAGTGAGCGGTGGGAAATGTGCACTGGACTGGACCGTGCAGCATACCTGATGACGTATTGCTGTTTGGAACAGCCGGTTAAGACAAAACGACACTGGGAAGAAAGGCCATTCCACAATATGGCGGTAGTCATGTGATGGTATTGTTACAGGGAGAAAGAAAAGGCATTGCATAATATAGTTACAAGGTATGCACAGCAACAGACGAGGCAGCTTTTCATGGGCGTCAGCAGAATTTCGTTGCTGTCATGTTTCCTTCGAGTGCTGCTTTTATTTTAATATTGTGTTGACAAGCTCCTGCAGTGCTGGATTTCTGTTGTGTGTTAAATGACTCTCTTATAGCGCCTTGACTTTTCCCAGTGACATTTTTATAGTGAGGGTTCATTGTACTTTTATATGCGGCTTCAAAATGCAATGTAGTCACTTAAAACAGTGCAAATTCAATGTGAGAAAATTGAAACATGGCCCTTGTGCTGAGTGTTTCTTTTCATCCCTTAGATTTTTTTGTACGGGCTGGCAGCAACAGTGCCACTTGATGGGACTGGCATATTGTGTTGTATCTTTTTTTTATAGAATGCTTAATTATATGCAGTAACAGCATAGACGCTCACAATAAGTTCATTTTTTTTTTTTTCGTTTACATACAGGTCGTTCCTGATGCCTTGCTGAAAGAACGAATAGAGATCGAGTCCTTGGGGGATGCGGGAATTGTCAGGAACAGCCGAACAACGGCCACTAAGTTTGTCAAGATCAAGACACGGCTGTTGTAAGAATGTCCTTCATTTTTATGCAACTGTTTGTTCAGCAGTTGCTTCTGGTGCTACACTATACATGCAAAGCTGAGGAGTGGAAGTGACAGTGTATACATATTAGGCAGACAAACATAACTTCTGCACCTCACTGTTTGTCTCGTGCATCGCTTTGTTCCTGAACTATTGATGTCAAACTGCACTGTATCTGAACTTCCTGTGCCCCAACATGGAACTCTTCCGTAGTGGTGCTGGCAAATTGGATTGACCTCATGTATCCTCTCTCTATTTGTGTTATCAGTTTTGCAGTCAACCATACTGTAAATCTTAGCCCTTTTGCACCAGATAAAGCCTTGTTTGGGTGATGTGGTCTGGTTAGATACTGAGCATGTACTTGTTGACACCTAAATATTGAGAGTTTGGTCTAAGGTGATGCATTCTAACAGACTTATTCTGCAAGACTTCTGCAGCTGAACTTGTATGAGTTATTGGTTTTGTTGCTTTGTTGTGCAGTTACAAGCAGAACAAGTACAACTTATTTCGAGAGGAAAGTGAGGGCTACGCAAAACTAGCCACTGAGCTGAGCCAAGAGATCACCACCAAGATCAGTCCAGACTACATGATCGAGGTCATGAGGTCTCTCATAGGTAAGTGCACATACTATACACTAATTTACTCCCTGCTGACTCAGTTGTTCACTTTATAGCGTTTCCAAGTGCCTGCCCATATTTGGTGTTACATTTTACGTGAAGCATATAACGATATAGTAGAGCCTTGTTTATTCAGTGGACCCTTGTTAAATGGAATCTGAAGGGATCAGGAAAATGTGTTTCATTTAACAGGAGTATACTGAGAGATGAACAGGGGTGTAGAATTCATGTACAGAACACGTAACCAATCCTATTAGAGTCAGCTGTTCCATTTAAGCGGCAGTTTCGTTTAATAGATTTCCGTTTACTGAGAGTCTACTGTATGTTCCTTGCTTGTACGTTTTCCCACGTATGATGTTTGTGGTGTCCTGTCCCAGCAGCTGCCCAGCAGCGAAGCTACAAGCACCTAATGTAAAAGCTGGAATATAAGTAAAATTTTTTCCCTAAAAAATGCAATTAAACTTAACCCTCGCCTTATATACTGGTCATTGCTAGAAAAAATCACAGCATATCCACGGAGTGTTTATACTAAAGGTTCGATGAGAGTTATGACGACTTGCAGCTCACTTTAATTTTACATGTACGCTGTGAATTTTCATTGTTTAATCACGCACAGGAGAAATCGCACACACGCACTACCTTGGAGGTCAAAATCCAGTGCCTATATATACGGGGTGGTCAGTGAACGGTTGTGCAGCGCGAGCGGTTGGTTTTTTCAATCAAGACGCTGCCTGCGTCGGCGCCGCGAGGCAAGATAGGGGGGGCACGGGGGACCGTAGGAGAGGAGAAACATCTGGCGTCTTTCGTTAAGCAGCTGGCGTCTTTTCGTTTTGCTTTTAGAAAACATCTGGCGTCTTTCGTTGGTTTATTTCATCAGTCAACGGCGTTTTGAACAAAATTTTTATTGTTTAATCACGCACAGCAGAAATCTCACCAGGCATTACCTTGGAGGTAAACAATGGCTGCTAATGGGAATGAGAGACAGAAGAAGTCGGCTTTTAGCTAACACTTACACTTCTACTTCTACTAACGTTTCCTACTGGAACATGCCAATGGCTGCTAATGGGGAATGAGAGACAGAATAATTCGGCTTTTAGTTAACGCGCACGCTGCGAATTTTTTATTGTTCAACAACGCACAGGAGAAATCTCCCACCGGCACCACCTTGGAGGTCAAGATCTGGTACTAGCGTTAAGACTGGTTACGCACTACGACGGGGACGAATGGGTGCCGCTTTAAGGAGCTTCGCCCCTAAAACTATGGGAGCCTGCCAGCTATGGACAACTGAAGTTGACCACCTAAATCGTCATCACCATTGCAGGCTTCGCTTTGTTAACGTTAAAGAGCCTGTGTCACAGAAATTCCGGTGGTGTTTTAGACTTGTGCAAGTAGTAAATCTTAGGTTCAAAGCGAATACACTCAAACCTCGATATAACGAACTCGGACATAACGAATTGTCGGTTATAACGAAGTAAATGAGCAATAGTCTTGTCATAGATACAGTGTTACAGATAAACGTTTATAACGAATTTTTGGATATAACGAAGTTATATTCGTGGCAGATGTGACTGTTATAATGAGGTTTGAGTGTAGTGATTTGGTCGAATAATTTCGAATCGAATGCGAATGGTATAATATCACGCATATTACCAAGGAAAATGAGCATATTAGTCATGGCCCAACTAACCTGCACAATATTTTTTAAAGTTAAAAGAAGGCATGTGCAAATGTCATTCTTTTTGGTTCAAAGGGAAGTAGAAGCAACTTTGAAGAGTAGCAGGATTTGACTTTCAGTAAAATGCAAGTGATAACCTGTAAAATACATTACGTTTTATAATTTACTATAGTTAGAGCATATAAGCTGGTATAATGAGCTTTTAAACTTGAAAAATGATGAATTGATGTGAGGGCAATTTGTTCATTTAACCTTGAAGCGGGGATTCACAGCAGTGCGGATTTCTCTCGGATAGGTGTATTCACTGTACAGCACCCCTCCGCTGCAGTGAAACCACCTCTACAGGGGGTTACATGTGGTTTATAGTGAACTCCCATTAAGACGAACTCTGTTAAGACGAATTCTCGCTTATGCCGAACAACAGAGGACCGTTTGTTTGGTTTCCCATAGACTCAATGCAAGAAAAATTCGCTTAAGACAAACCGCCCAACTGTACTCTTCTGTAAGACGAACTTTCGCGGTCGCTGGTGATTCTGTGAAACGAACACTGCAGTCTTGGTGGGGCATTCAGGCAACCGTGAAAAAGCAAAAAAGAAAAAAAGCGCTTCACCCCCAGCCTGTGGGTGCGGGAGGTGCGGGCTTTATCAGCAAGGAAAGCAACAAAAAGAGCAGGGGGATTTACAACTGAGACCCCCAAGCCACTGCATCCTTTTGTATCCCGTCCCCGTTCTACAAAGGCGAACAGAACACAAGAGCTTGGGGCCCCTCTGTCCTGGTCAGAAAGGCAAACGCAAGGGGAGTGAAGGAAAAAAAATAAAGAAAAAGTAACAATGGGAACAAAAATTGTCTGTGCAATACAATCGAGTACAAAACGGTGTCAGAAGGGTCAGGTGCATTGTCATCGCCATCATATGTTGGTTCGTTTAGCACCTGTGCGCGGTGTATCTGTTCCCAGTGAAGTGCAAATTGTGATGAGCCATTTTGATTATGGAAGTGCATGACAAAGGAAGGCTATTTTGCACAGTGAGTATAGCTGCGTCGTGTCTTTTTCGTGTGCGCGAAGCTTGTGACCTGAGTAGCGCAATGGGATATCTTCAGCTCTACGTTGGTCAGGAAAAGTTACTACGGGCCGAAAAAGGGAAAATATCCGGACCTCGAAAAAAAACCTTGCAGCCTTTCTTAGGCAACTCAGCATGACTTTGTCAAGCTAACAGCATGCGACCGAGGCGTATCCAGAAGTGATCTTAGAGCCAGGAAAACAGGCTCACAGAAGAAAAGGAACTGCCAGGACAATAAATTTACATTATTTGAAGGAAAATTGTGCTTCTCTCTCTCTCCCTCTTTTTTTTTTTTTGTAATCATCAACATAGGAGCATGCTACAGCTTTACCATTAAAATGTGTTAGCAGTATCTTCATGAAATTTTTTATTTTTGAGCCCGCGAAATCAGGTGCTCTACGATTCGTCTAAATACTCTGCTCGAAGGCATAGTTTTTATCTAGATGATCCAAATAAATGCTTTTTCTTGTCTTTTTGCCCTCATTGTCAGTCTACTCCATTCAGTGTTTTGAAGTAACATATTTGGATGCACTTGGCATGTTAGCATGTCTCTTTTTGGGGGCACTTCTGATAAGCCAAACTCCTGATAAGACGAACAGATGACCGCGGTCCCTTCAAGTTCGTCTTAACGGAGTCTACTGTATGTCTATTCATTCATTTTGAATACTTCGAAATTTAGAATAATTTAAATTCATATCGAAGCGAACACGAATACTGTAATATTCGTTCAAATATTTGAACTGCTCGAATATTCACACAAGCCTAGTGTTCGTTATGAGTGACAAATCAACGTGAGAGAGAAAGCTCTTTATTGGAGAACAGAGAATGGTGCCTACATGCTACTCTGTATAGGGCAAAGGGGATTGAGGAAAGGAAGGCCCTAGGAGCAGGAAAAAAAAAAAAAGAACAGGCCTGCGCGGAACACGCAGCACAGTCACAGCAAAAGCTTGAGGAATGGCCTTTCTAGAGCCAGTTGTGAACTCTCTTGGGCGACTACAGCTGAACCTCGTCATAACGAACACTGATATAGCTAAATATCGGTTGTAGTGAAGTAAATGCGGACTTTGGTTGGTCATGCCTCGTTACAATGACATTTATTATTTTTATAATGAAACCAAAAATGCGAGAGCCTCCGTAATGAAGAAATATTTTGTTCACCCGAGCCTCAAAAATAAAAAAGTGTAAAAAGGAAAATAAAAATTGAAAGGCGATGCAGAAGCACACTTTTTTTTTTGATCCTTTGAAAAAGTTGTGGGAATTGTGGTCATCGAGCAGGAAAAAAAAGCAAATTTGCCTAATTGCGCCACCGTATAAACCGAAGTTTGAAATGCCACAAGGAGAGAGGTAAGGAGAACCTCATTTATAGCACATTTAAAGCCTAGAATAATGCGTTTTTTCTAGAGCTGTGCGAATAGCAAAATTTTGGGTGCGAAGCGAATTCGAATAATAAAGATTGAGTGCGAATCGAATCGAATAATTTCGAATAATTTTCGAATATTTCTCAAACATTTTTCGAATAATTCGAAGTGAAATTACAGAAAAAGTTGTAGAGGATCCCTAAGTATGTTCTTGTGAGATAGCAACATGAAAGAGTTTCTTTTCGCTAGGTTGATGAAGCGCTGGTGGGGTCATATTTCATAGTTGTCTTTCTTATCAAGAATGAGGCAATGTAGAGGCCGAATTCTATTTATGTAGATGATTTGGTGCAACCAAAGTGTTGCCGACAACACTTTACACGTAATAGGCAAAGATGCCATTTCCTCGGCCTCTCCTCCTTTCAACTTCTGTGGAAGGCCAACTGGTGTGGCAGACAAGGGTGTGCTCCCTCCAAGTCCGGAGTTCCAAATCTGCCTCGTAGACGTCGATATATAAGAACATCTGAAATTTTGGATGCTAAAAAGCTTTGGCGTCCGATTTTTCGGACTTCCTGCCCAAATTTCAGGTCCAAAACAGCATTAATTGAGCCCCCAACTCTGCCAAATCTTTCATCTCCATATTGGAACCAGCGTTTTCTTGAGTTAATACATTTGCGACCGTAGCGGAGTTAGAAAGGCAGCTTTGCCGCAATACGGGCGTGTGATGAGGTGAAGCATATTGAAAATCCAGGGACCACTTCCAAACGGACGTTGAATGTCTCTTGGCTAAGTTCGACCCTAACGGACCCTGAAAGGCAGCTTTGGCGCAATACGGGGGTGTGAGGAGGTGAAGCATACTGAAAATTTAGGGAGCACTTCCAATCAGACGTTGACTGTCTCTTGATTAAGTTCGACCGTAACGGAGCTTGAAAGGCAGTTTTGCCGCAATACGGGGGTGTGATGAGGTGAAGCATATTGAAAATCTAGGGACCACTTCCAACCGGACTTTGTCTCTTGGCCAAGTTCGACCGTAACGGAGCTTGAAAGGCAGCTTTGCCGCAATACGAGAGTGTAATGAGGTGAAGCATATTGAAAATCTGAAGGGGTCACTTTCAATCGGACGTTGACTGCATTTGTCTTTGGGAAGTTCGAATAGTTCGAATAGTAAAATTTCAGTGCGAATCGAATCGAATAGCAAACACTATTCGAAAAATATTCGAAATTTCGAATATTCGCACACCCCTAGTTTTTTCATCTAGGATTTCACACAAGCCAGATTGCCGATTTGCTAGAGATAGTTTTATCTTGACCATTGCAACGAATATTGGATATAACTAGTCCATGGTCCAATGCTACTTCGTTATAACAAGGTACGACCGTACTGGAGGTACAGCTGCAAGGTACCTACCACGCCATTAATCATAATCATAATTTTGCGCAGTAGGGAAGTTCCCACTATGACATTATTCATCATTCTGCGGAGAAGTGAGGTACATGCTACACATCTGTAAGGCATTATGTGCACTTCGTTGATGTTGTAGCTGATGACAAAGAATTATGGTTGAGCCCTTTGTAATGGGTGGGAAGGTTTAAACCACCCACTCCTTATGCAATTCACATTGTGTGACGCCTGGTTGTTGTTTTACTTTTCTGCCACAATATATTGCATCTGTTAACGTAATTCCTGGCCCAATATGATGCCTGTATAGGGTCTTTTTGCAATGGAGATTCATGTACTGGCGTGACTCTGTGGTGTAATATTCAACTCGCACACATGCAGAGGGCTTGGGTTCAAATTGCGCTGTCTTTGGTTTTTTTTTTCTCATTGTGCAAGATAGTGGTTATGGGTACCGGTGGCAGCAGCAGACAACTACCAACTACACCGTCGAAATTGGTTGTAGTTGGGATCTCATAACAGCTTTTCTGTAAAAAGATTGTCACTTTTAATGCACCTGCATTGGTGCATCACCTTTCACTATGCCTATCACTGCCCCCCCCCCCCCACCTTTTTTTTTTAGGTAGAGAGCCTTTAGGGGTGCACAAATTACATGACACAAATTATGCAAGTTTGTGTGTATCATCACACTATTTGATTGAAGCCAGCATGATCATTTAAGTCTGTTGGCGTGTTTTGACGTATCCGTGGCATACTCACCTGCTGGTATCGTGACTTTATGCAGGCTGCTTCAACCTGGACCCTAACAGGGTTCTGGATGTCGTCTTGGAGGCATTTGAGTGTCGCATTCACCTTGAAAACTTCTTCGTGCCTCTGCTCACAAAGTTCTTGTGCAATCCAGCCACCATAAGCCAAGTTCTTGGCTTCAAGTTCACTTTTTACCAGGCAAGTTTTCTGTCTTTCTTTTTTTTGCTCTAGGACATTGTACAGAGATAAGTCTAATCTTCACTGCCATTCTTGGTGTTAAAATCTGCAGTGAGATGTTACCACCATTATATCTGCTTTGGAACCTGCTGCGCTTTAGTGATTAATTCGTTGCAGAAAGAGTACATTTTCGGAGCACCACGAAGTTAGCGCCTTAGGGAAAGATCTGGTCTACACACTTCAACAAATGCAGGTGATCCTGGATGTCTCAACGTTAAAGGCGATTTTAAAATATCTAGACGATGTGCTGTAATTAAAACGTTATATAGGCCCAGCTAACATGCTTCACTGCAGTGCATGCTGTGTTTCAGTGAAGTTTACCTAAGAAAATCTGCCATGTAGTGCTAATAGGACCCCGACTGAATAAGCCACCTGTATTAGACAAGATCATTGTTCATTTTTCCACTGTAGCATGCTCTTGAGATTCAAAGCCACTTTTGACCGTGTTCGCCCAAACAGTTCACCATACCTACTGCTACCATACCTACCATACCCCCATGAAGTATGCACTGTTGCATGGAGTATATGAAGTGGCACTGTTCGGGCGAACGGTGCCACTTCATGCACTCATGCCACTTAATGAGTGCATTTGACCTCAACTATAATGAAGTTGATGAATGAGCCAAAATCACTCATTTATATTCATTACTTCATTATGACCAGAATGGCGCTTTATTTCAATGTGTGCCTAAAAAGGTGCCAGACTTGACGATCGTGTTATAGCCTACTGAAATGCCGTGAAGCCATGTACAGTAAAAGCTCATTAATTTGACCCCTGTTAAATTGGAAAATAGGATAATTCGGATGTGTTTTCTGGCCCTGGCAAACATGTATTGTCTAAAGGGGCCATGACACGGTTGCCCAAAGATTTGTGGTTTTCAGTGAAAACTATAAGTAGAGGGTCTATTATGTCTATACAGATTTCAAAGGTAGGCCATAAAGGAATATTTTAATGCAAAACAAGCCCTAGAAATCGCTGGCTGTAAACCCTGCCCACCGCCTGCGACCTCCATTTTGCCATGGCACTGTGACGTCGCGTGCAGCACGGAACGGCGCCGTCGTCTTCTACCCAAGTTTCAGCTGCTGCAAATCGTTCAATTTCAGTGCCAAGCTGAAGAAAGCTAAAATATCTCGATATCACGTGCAGCTGACCACGGAAGAATATCGTTCGCCGCAATGCAGTCGCTTGGGCAGCTAGCTGCTTGTTACGTCACGGCTGGCGAGTGTACCAGTGTTGCCTGACTCTCGGGCCACTCGCGTGTTTATAAAAATATTCGTTTATAAATTAAGTGCTCGACCAAATGGGCTAAAATTTTGCCAGCTTATTTGTGAATGCACAAGGATTAAACCACATAACACAGATTGTGATCAAAAATTGGGTGTCATGGCCCCTTTAAGGAAAGACAGTGCTCATAAAGGGGCCCTGCAACACTTTTTGAGCAGGGTCAAAAAGCACTGCCAATCGGTAGTCGAGGCTCTCGAGAACACGCGAGCCAAATATTATAGCGAAGCAAGCGGCCTGGAATTTACAATAAATTATCAAAGTCAGCTGAAAATCGCTCCCTCTTCTCTCGACAAATGATGTATTAGTCCGCAATATATGACGCGATTGTCGGCAGTTCCACCATTGGCTGATGTTATAATCACGATAACACCCTCATTATTACCTTCGTTGTCAATTTTGAGTTCAATAAGTAGATAATATGCATGTTTATATTGTGTTAAAACACCGAACAAACATTAATATTAGCACTTCCGGTCTCACCGACAGCTCGTCTGCTCGTAGTTGCATTTTCTTCACCATGCACAGTGCCGAAATCGTGAATATTTCTGTGCTTTTGACCATCGCTGATTGCCGTTGAGAGTGGCAGCCGTTCGAGTGTTGCCTCGTCAGCTGGAAACTGCATCGTCGGCACGTTCTCACGACCGACCGAGGCAGTGGTGCAGCATTTCTCCGATAACAGTGCTGGTGCTGGCTAGTTTAGGTGTTTGCTGTACGGCGAGAGTCCCGTTCGCGGTCTGTTCAGTATGTCATCGAGCCGTACCTCGGCGTATCCTCCCCGTAGGCTCATGTTCCCGAGAAACCGCGACACAGCAACCAGACTTGCATTTTCACGGTAGCTGCAGACAGCCGGGGGATGGGTCCGCGCGGCCCGATGCCCCACGATCCTTTCTTCTAGTCTTCAGTTCTTTGTTGTCAGCCCGCACTCCCTGTGCGCCCGCATTCGAAAAGCAAACAGCATCGAAGTACCGCCACTGGGGGAAGGGTGCACGCAACTTTGCCGTGTTGAATACGATTCAAGCGCGAGCAGTGCGACGAGGCGGTGTATCGGAGTGTGGGTCGAAACACATCTCAGCTGTCATTCGTTCCAAACGCGCACGCAGGTTTGCGTCCATGGTTGGCAGAGCGATGAAAACACTACGGCAGTTCGAGGTGCACACCCATCATTACCAAACCGACTCGCAGTTTTCAAGCACACGCGATACACGGTGTGATGGGCTCCGCTCGACGAGGACCACGCAAGCCGACCGGAAGTGGCGCCACAGACCACGTGGTTGCGCCGAGACGCCAGAGAGAAAAAAATGAAGAAAAAAAATGCCGCCGGCGCTGACATAACTCTTCGGCGCCTCCTCGCACCTCCACCCTCCCTCCCTTCACGCCCCGCACAGCTTTCCGCGCGCTCGCGGCGTTGAGTGGAGGAAGAAAGTTGCGGAACGTGATCTCTATAATTTGGTAACACCACTTAGACTTGACGGATTCGAAAAAATTTGGTGGCATATGACTTGTGAAGAGTCATACGTCAATAATGAGACTATTCCAATATAACTAAGAAAGGTGTTGCAGGGCCCCTTTAAAAATATTTCTTGATTTCTTGATTGATTTTGATGACACTTGGTGACTTTAGGTATATTTTGTATGCTGATTTCAAATATGCAATTAGTTTTGTAGTATAATGTGTAATTTTTAAATTAAAATATTTCATGTGCCTTTTGGGGAGCAAGATTTTTTTCTTAACTGAGTGTGTTACAAAGCAAATCAGCATTCACAATAATATGCAATCAGAACTGTGTGCAGTGCAACAAAAATGGATGTTCTAAGCCAGGCTTGTGTGATTATTCAAACGAATATTACAGTATTCGAATTTGCTTTGATTATAATTTAAATATTGGAAATTTCGAAGTTGAAATTAACGAATAAGTGTATATTAGTCTGCATGTAACCCCCCTGCAAAGGTGGTTTCACTGCAGAGGAGGGGTGCTATAGTGTGAATACACCTTTGCAAGAATAGTCCGCACTGCCGCGAAGCCCCACATCAAGTTAAATGAACATATTACCCTCAAATTGATTCATCATTTTTTAAGTTTAAAAGCTTGTTATACCGGCTTATATGCTACAAGTACAGTAATACCTCGTTAAAGGGGTGGTGCCACCAAATTTGTGGCTTGCGCGTTCTTTGCTGTAGGCGCTTCCTATAGCTCCAGGAAGCATGATGCACGCACCAAGATTCATGTATTCTCGCTAAATAATTCAATATCGCCTTTTGATGTGGACAACTTTCGGTTTCGGTTTCTGGGCGCCGAGGTTGGGCAGTGACGTAGAAGTGTAGGAGGCATGGTCACGTGACCACACAAGGCTGTGACGCACATAGCCAGGAAGCGATCGAAACTCGGCGAGTGATGTAGCAACCGATGCTTTGCCGGTACTATAGTGAACTAGAATGTATTCTAGTTCACTACAGCCGGTACGTACGTTGCGGAGGTGGCGGAGGTCCGGAGGCCACTCACGTTAATACAGCAGATTTGGTGTGACGTCACTACAACTTTCGTTGCCTATCCTACAGATCTACGTCAGTGTTGGCGCGCTCGCGATGGGTTTCGATCGGGAGAATGGGCATTTAGCTACACTTTGGCAGTGAATTAAAATATATTCTAAACGTTTGCTGTGTCCGACCCTTCGTGTGGAATGTCCTGGCATACAGAGGAAACCAACAACAGGCTTGTATTAGCCTCGAAATTTGATGGCACCACCCCTTTAACTCGGAACTCACATATCTCAAAAAATTGGCAAAGTTAAATTTTTCCGCGGTACTGAACGGTATCCCATAGGTGCAATGTATTTATTGCCCTTCATCTCGAAGTATTTCCGTGCTTTCGGTTATCTTGAAATCTTGACTGAGAGTGGAACAAGAACTTTTGCCGCTGAACCATTTCACAAAATAGTCGCGGCAAAATGTCGTACGTTTCACAAGGTTCATGGGAGGCTGCCGCGCTTATGACAAAGTGGACACTGTTCCTGAAAGTGAAGTTGGAACCTAGCGGCATAACAACTTTGTCAAGCAGCCCGGTATCACGTCATGTGGCGCTATAGACGTGCACAGAGGCAGGCCCTGCAAAATAGCACGGGTCGTACACGTTGTTTTGTTTACCGTCAGAGAGGCGATTTCAACATTTTATATTGCAAGGCATGTCACGCGAATTTTTTCGTGGGCCGTGCGATGTGGTGAGGATAACGCCGCCAAAGCAAAGCAAATCACTGATGCTGCAAAGAAAGGTAGCCCTAAGTAAGGCCCCTAGCTTTCCGCGATTCTGCGTAAAGTCACGGAATTGACGTTTTTTCGCGGAAAAGTGAAAAAAAATGTAGATTCCGCGAAAAATAACTGAATTTACGTTTTTTTCGTGGAAATGCAAAAAAACAACAAAAAAACGTTACAGGCCACGCTTCTGTGAACTACCGAGGAACACTGTTTCTCCAAAGCTTCTGAAAGGTGTCGCTACACGCCGTTAAAACGTAGGGTGCCTTGTGGTGCGATCTTGTACGCATTCCAAAGAAACACGGAGGCGTGGCGTTACATCCAGCCGCACGCGAATGGCCCATTTGAACCGCGACAGACGTCACGGCTCTGCATTGACCAATCGCGTGCGGTCACGTGCGGTCACGTGCGGTGACGTGCGGCTGGTTGTCATGCCACGCCTCCGTGTTTATTTTGTAACGCGTACAAGATCGCACCATTGATGCGCGTTTTGTTGCGCGTTTGGCAAGGGGGGCGCACACATCGAGGCACACTATTAAAACGACAGATAAAATAGAAGGTGACGGGATTCTCAAACAAGCCTCGACTCGAATTTCGTCCTTCACTTGGCCGAGTTGAGCATAGCGCCGCTGCTCGACTGAAAATGACGCCGCGCTTCTCAAGAATTGCTGCAGATTATTGCTAATATGTGGTTGCTTTTTCTGCCGAGAAACGGCGCTCCGATCGACTTTCTCATATTGTGCCTCGATGTGTGCAAAAACGCGCATCAAGGCACCCTACTTTCTCAGTTTATCGGGCTGTGTGACGTACTCGCAACCACGCTCGTTACGTACTCGATGGCAACGTGGAGGTAATATTTTTGTACTCTCTTTACGAAAAAGAAAAAAAGTTCGCGTTAGATATGAGCAAATCAATGCGCTAGTGTATTTTATTAAGTCATGGAAAAATGGTTCATTTGCTCTATCGTCTTTAACTAGCGAGAGAAATTGAAGCCGCCAGTGGCCGCCACCAATCACAAGGCTTAACGGTAGCCGTACGTAGCCGTAGGGCCGTAGCCACCTATCCATCCAACGCACTTGCTGTTTGCGACTCCACGTGCACGTGTTCCCGTTTGCTTTGGTTCGAGATCGATGCGCGAATCGAGATGGCACCTTCAGGATCTCATTTAAGCAAAAAGACAGCCAAGGAACGCGCTCGAGAATACAAGCACGCTGACTTTTACGAAGATGGAGGTGTGCTTTTTTGCCGGACTTGCGCGAGAGCAGTGGACCATCGCCGCAAGTCAACTATTGACGAGCACATTGGGAGCAACCGTCATCGTAAGAATGCCGGAACAAGGGACTCCTCTAAGCGAAAAAGTGGCGAAGAACAATCAGAAGACGGAGCTGGGGGTTCAGGAACGCCGAAAAAGCAAAGTCGACTGCAAACGCTGGAATCCGCAATCACGGCTGGTGAAGCGAGGAACGACGTTGTTCTCAAATTCTTGGATGCACTGATATCTGCGAATATTCCCCTTGAGAAGGTGGACAACCCGAAACTGAGAACGTTTCTGCAGACACACGTTCGGAACGGCGGGTCGGTGCCTGGATCTGATGCGCTCCGCCGACGACTTCCAGAATTAATCGAGAAGCACGAGGCAAATTTGAAAGCTATGTTTCAAGGCACCACGGTTTCAGTGATTACAGATGAAACGACCGATGACCGATCAAAATCGGTTGTGAACGTGCTGTTCGTTCAGTCGGCCAGAAGTGCGAGTACTTCGCTGCAACCTGTACTCGTGGAAGTGAAATTCGTGGATGAAGTGAACTCGTTCGTGATAGGCCGCATTGTGACAAGAACACTGACGAGGTACGGAGTTGAATTTGAGGATGTATCGGGCTTTGTTAGCGATAACGCTAGCTATATGGTGAAGTCCTTTAAGGAGTGCATAAAGCCACTTTGCGAGGGTGCTGTTCACATTACTTGTGTAGCCCATACAGTGAACATTGTTGGCAGTACACTGCAGGCATCTTTTCCCTTAGTGGACAAGTTTGTCGCCTGTATGAAGAAGGCCTTCCGTCTCTCGAGTAGAAAGAGAGCTTTCTACAAATCACATCTGGAAGAGTGTGGAGTTCAATGTGCCAAGGCACCCCCAGCACCTGTCCAAAGCAGGTGGAATTCATGGATTGAGGCTGTTGAACAGCATTCTGCCTACTTTGAGCACTATCCTACCTTGCTTAAGCAAGTCCACCAGAAGTATGGAGAAGCAGCGTGCGTTGATTCCTTCTGAAACTTCTTAGTGAACACTCAACTGAGCTTAAGTACAGCATGCGATGCATTGCAGTATTTGGAAAAAAAGTTTCAAGCTTGCTGAAAGCAGCAGAGGGTCAGCGCGTAGCCTGCCACAAAGCGTACAATGCTTTGTTACACTTTGAGGTTACCTTGAAGCAGCTGCAAAGGAAGATTTTGCAGCACAATTGAAGAGAGAAGATGTCGCACATGATGAGGCCCATCAGATTGGTAACAAGATGACGGCTGCAATGACCAAAGCGGCTAACAAAGCACTAATATACTTGGAGAAGTCCGACACCTGGAAGTTCTTCAAAGATGTTAGGTGCTTGGACCCTCTGCAAGTTGGGTGCCTTTCCAAGAAAAGGTCCGAGTTGACAGGTGTGCCTCAGCTTGCAGGCGAATCGCTAGTTCTAGCTGCCGAATGGGAGGTGTACCTGAAGAGTGCCCAAGAACTAAAGACCAGTGACAGAGACTTGGCTCCATTTCTTTCCAAACAAGAAAACCCAGGAGCTGACTTCGATGTCCTGGCTTTCTGGGCAGGGATGCAGCAACTCACCCCAACCCTTTCGTCAATTGCCCTGAAGTACCTGGCAATACCAATCAACTCTGTTGATGCAGAGAGATCGTTTAGCCGTTATGGTGACATTGTGTCCCATAAGCGTCACTCTCTCAGTGAAGAGAGCACCAAGTATCACCTGATGCTCTCCCACAACAGTTTCCTGCAATTTTAATTATTGCAGGCATGTTTTGAGCCTGAACGTGTGCAATGAATAAATGTTACGTGTTCCTTTGCGTCTGTTCAATATTGCCGCAAAAATTAGCATGTTTAAGGTTGCCGCGGAATTTTGCAGATTTCTCTATCTGGAATTGCAGAATTCCAAATTTTCCACCGCATAAAGTTAGGGGCCCTAGCCCTAAGCAAAGAAGCAGATTCGAGGCTAGAAGTTTCCTGACGTCAAAATGGCGCTGATTGTGTGGTTGCATTGTGCGAGAGGAGCCCCTTCCATTCACAACATTGACAGAGAAGGCCTGTTCTCTAGACTTAGCGGTGGACTACACTGATCTCGCCTGCAACATCGGCTGGTTTGACCATTTTCTTATGCGAAACAACGTGACGTCATGCACGGTGATTGTGGCAGTGTCAACGCAGCTATTCAAGGGGTGATGACATTAGTCGAAACAAGAATCATGCTTCGTTTGATGCGAAATAAAGTTGAGTGAAGCGGCGCGGATGATCGCCACATGCGATGTGTTAAGCAACTCGAGAAAGCTTTGTTAGGTGCAAGTGTTACTGAGGGGCAGACCAGCCTTAGTTGGCTTTTCTGCACTAAATAAAAAGGCAGTGCCGAAAAACACAGCTGGTTGATAGCTCTGGTGTTTCAATATTCTTCTTTAAAACCTTTACAAAGAGCTAGTTAGGCGCTCCTGTTAATAAACTGGTCGGTAGTGATAATGTTTTTAGATAGAACTGGACTTCTCAATGGAATTTGCGCAATTTTGCTTATCTCGAAAATCTGCTTACCTCGAAATTTTTTCTGGTTTTTGCTACTTCAAGTTAACGAGGTATTACTGTATAGTAAAGTTTAAAATGTAACATATTTTGCAGGTTATCACTAGCATTCTACCCAAAGTCACGTCCTGCTACTATTCAAAGTTGCTTCCACTTCTCTTTGAACCAAAAAGAAGGACATTTGCACATGCCTTGTTTCAATTATTAAAAAATATTCTGCAGGTTAGTTGGGTCATGACAAATATGCTCATATTTCGTAATAATATGTGATATATACTATTTGAATTCGATTCAAAATTATTCGACGAAATCCTTATTCGCTCCGAATTCGCTTCGAACCTAAAATATGCTATTTGCACGAGCCTGTTCTAAACCCATTTGAACAAAAGTTATGGTATGTTCAACATTCGCGAGTGGGCCAATTTCAAGCTGGAGTTTCGCTTGTGAATGTACAACATACCATAACTTCTGTTCTAATGGGTTTAGAACATCCATTCTTGTTGCATTGTACATGGTTCTGATTCCAGATTATCGAAATATGTTGATTTGCTTAGTAATTCACCTAGTTTAGAAAAATCTTCCTCCCCGTAAGGCAGATGAAATATTTTGTATTTTAAACTCTATACAACAAAAATAATTGCATATTTGAAATTAGCACACAAATATACATAAATTCAGGGAGTTTCATCAAAATCTATCAAGAAA
Source organism: Rhipicephalus sanguineus (assembly GCF_013339695.2). Lineage (NCBI taxonomy): Eukaryota > Metazoa > Arthropoda > Arachnida > Ixodida > Ixodidae > Rhipicephalus > Rhipicephalus sanguineus. Next base: position 22,275,945 of record NC_051177.1, on the reverse strand, counting down.
TGAACAAAAAATTTCTCGAGTGCCACGTCCCCCTTAATTCGGACAATTCTCGGAATGCACAAAGGGCGAAGCGAAGCGCCTTCCGAAAGGTGCGGTAGCCATCTACAGTACAGTGAAACCTTTATAATACGTACCTGACGGGAACACGGCATAACTGCGTACTAAACGGTAGTATGCATTAACCAGCAAGTACAAATTTACATCTCCTCAAGTGCACCATTGCCACCAACACAGAAGTACAGTGCTACAGCAGATATTGCCTCAAGCACCCACCACAACGCATTTTCTTTCTTTTTGCCAAAGTGCAGAAAATATTCTCACTCCCTCGCATGACCCTCTGATAGAATGTAGTGGAGATGCCATGGAGCATTTCGAAACTATTGCAGGGTCCGCAATACGCAGCGGCTGACTTAGCGACAGATTGAATAGTATCGGCTTTCCACAGTACAGTTGAACCCGTTTATAACGAACTCAAAAGTGCCACGAAAACTGGTCGTTATATCAGTAGTTTGTTGTAAATGGACTCGCCCTCAAAAACATGCATTTAGCGACCAAGCCGCTTTTTTTCTGCACATTTTTATTGAAAAGTGCTAACAACCCCTCCCGTGAGAAGTTAGGCCTTTTCGCGTTGTGAAGCGACGCCCGCCGCATGCACGAGTGAATTAAACCGCCTTTGCAGTGAACCAACATTGTTTCACTGAACCGCGGTACTGCCACGTGGAGCTGATCATCCCTAGCTAGTTGTGTGCAGTGCGTCGCCTACTAGGCTCATGCCATCATTGCCGGGCCACTTGCTGTATTATGCACATTTGTGCGCTCTTTGTGCCCATTTCACTTGGGACCGTGCACGGGTGCGGTGGGTAGCCTGTTCGTTCAATGTGGTGAAGACAAGCATTTCGCAAGCAACGCGCACCCTACGTCTCTGCGATGCTCTGACGGTCCTGCGCAACAGGCGTGGCGCGCTTAGGTTGTCGCCTAATAAAACACGCAGTATACGCTTGCTCTAAGTGCATCGACGTTTCTCGGTGCCCGCGCCGCTCAACACCAGCTAGTACTTTCATTCCTATGAAGCAATGCGCACTTTACCTCGCATGACGCGGTGGCGGCGAACTTGCGAACGGCATCATTGTGCGCTTGTACTGCTTGTACCGCCGTCAATCAGAACAGTGCACGCCACACTTGCAGGCGAGCCGATAGCTGCAGATGACTGTGATAAGGCTGTCGGCGATATGTCATAATGGCATATTCGTTGCTGGCCACCACATCCCCTTCGCTCTCTTCTGATTTTTATCTGTGAAGGCATCGCCACAATCGCGCGGAAGTCGTAATCATTGATCGGCCGGTCTCTGCCATTACCAAAAAGACGAAAGACAATTTGCGGCACATTGTGGTGTCGACGCAGTGAACTTTTATACGCCGAAAAGTGATTGCAGTCATCGCTTATTGCATTTTATGGCTTGCGTTCCAAGGCATAGGTTCATCTGAGGCGGTCGTAGCTGCAGAGAATGGCGCCAGAAAAGTTTGCCATGCACAAGCTGCTTGCAAGGCTTCATGCTGCCGCCTATTTCTTTCTTTTTTTTTTTATTCGTCACTGCCATTCTGCCACTGAAGAAATGCCAGGAAAGTGAGCGACCTCGCTCGCACAGCATACGAAATCAGTGTGCAGTGGTCGCCGACCTAGGGTATCTTTGTCACGAGTAAACTGGAGCGGGGCACACGCGAGCGCGCGCCTCTGATGCTTTAGAAGGCCTGCTTTAGCTTTTTTTTTTCGCTTTATAAACGCCATATTTTTACCGCAACCGTGTCTGAACTGTTCGTTGTTAATGTAGGAGGCTTTGAAAAATGCAGTATAAAATGTTCACCATTTGTGGACGCAATTTCAATGGTTAGCATAGGAAATTCGTTTCGATGATCGGTGATCTCCACGTGGCGGTACCGGGGTTCAGTGAAACGGTGTCGGTTCACTGCAAAGGCGGTTTAATTCACGCGTGCCGTTGCACGCATGAATTAAACCGCCTAAATTAACCGGCAAATTAACCTAAATTAAACTGCCTTAAATTAAACTGGCAGCGGCTGTTGCTTCACCATGCGAAAAGGCACGACTTCTCACCGGAGGGGTTATTGGCACTTTTCAATAAAAATGCGCAGAAAAAAAAAGTGGCTTGGTCGCTAAGTATGTTTTTGAGGGCGAGTTCATTTACAACGAACTACTGATAAACGACTAGTTTTCGCGGCACTTTTGAGTTCGTTATGAACAGGTTCGACTGTATACATGAAAGTTTTAGCAGGTCACCTGCGACACATTTGAGCAGCTTTTGCAAGGTTGAGCTGCTCTTGGTTTCAGCGAAAAGCTTAATCTTGCCATTGATACCTGTCCTTGTCATTGTAGGGAGATGCTGGAGAACCGACACCATTGTCTTTGTACCGCCTGGCTGCAGTTTTAATCCGTAACGAAGTCATTGCCCTGGATGACCTTTACACCCTGGTAAGTGTCGTGAAAGTACGCACGGTGTGGCTAGGCTTCCGTAAATGCAGTCAACCTTCATATTACAGATTTAGTCTGAGTTTAAGAAATGCAAGATAATTCAAAATGTTCAGTTAACAAACAAGCAAAATAAAGTATGAATAAATTTATTATTGCATCAAATAATGCATTTCTTTGTTGGAACAGCAGAATCGATCTAAATGATACCAGAAGTTGAAATAATGATGCAAACTAATAAACCTACAGTGCTGTCATGCCCAACCTTGTTCAATGCACTCTTTCCGCTAACTGTGTAAATGTTACAAACTTGGCTAATTTGGAAGAATCTAAAAACTACTGAACGTGACACAGTGTCTTATTAGATAGCTGGGTTGGCGGAGTTATATGATATAAAATGCATATCTGAATGATCATCTTCACTTCTTACAGCTACTGCCAGATGATGCAGCCTTGGCTAAGCAACACAAGAAGGAGGAAAATGCAGCCTTGCAGTACGCAAAACGCTCAGCAATGGTGATCATGTCCTCTGAAAAGAAAGAGGAAGAAAAGAAGGATGAGGACAAGGACGATGACCTGACTTTGGCAAGTCTTATATCCGGTTTTGAAGAGCTTAGTACGTCGCAACTTTTAGTGCATGTGTATGGGGGAAAAAATGTCATTAACGATTACAATGCTCCCTAATGCAAAATCAGAGCACAGCGGCAGACAAGGCATCTCTGTCGGTTGCACTCAGAACGAAAATTTGAACATGGAATGCGTAACTCGTGCAGAGTGCATTTTCTAGCAACTGAGGTGCATGCGAACCTGCAAAGTGATTCCAGATTATTCTGATGTTATGATTTACTTTGTGACTCGTTCAATTTAGTAAAAAAAATTTTATCCCAAAAACCACAGGAAATGTTGGATATTTTAATTCTAACTTTTTGCTTGTCCATGCCTGGAAATATCTGTTGCCTTTGGGGACTCTAGTTGAACATTTGCGTTTCTATGTAGGTAAGTAACATTTGCAAATAAAGCCAATTGCCTGCCTCCAAAAATGGCCAACCCGCATGCACCAACATTCACATACTGACTGAGGAAGAGAAAAAAAACCGAGACGGTCTTGTCTTGATTTATCGCAAGCCGAACGCTTCTTACAGTCGCTTTCGCCGCAGTACACTGGTGTCATGCAGGAAAGTGTCCTAGGATTGGGAAAGGGTTACCAGCTGTCGCGGGACTCAACACATTTCATCTTAATTACACACGCATTCAGGCGTTGTGCAATAACGAGTATCAGTATGATCGCTGACGTCTAAAAACTTTACTGGCGATCATTCAGAGCTGTCTGTGATGTTACTGCTGCCCTGAGAAACAATAAGCATCACAACACTAGTCGGTATGTTGCTCTGAGTCATATTTATGAGAACTTCTGATAATTCAAGCAAAATCCTGAGGTCCCCTTGAGAATGAATTATCGAGGGTCTACTGGGGAGCTATTCCCGATGTGTCCACCTGGTGGACTGTCCACTTCAGCTGCCGCTGGTTGGCTGGAGCTCAGCGAGGGGCGCGCCTCGTTTCCCGTTTTTCTTCCGCAACGTCATTTTGACGTCACAAAGCTTTCACAACTCTCGACACAAATGAGAGGAACAGAATGCGCCTCACCGCAACTAATGCAGCCCCTCCGAGATGTGCATCCTCTTTTGGATGCACATCTCGGAGGTTGTGCATGAACACTCATTACATTAGCCCTCGAATTAGGTTTAATGCGGTCGCCCGCCGAACGCACGTGGAAAATCGGTGCGCATTCCCTGCATTATTCTCAAACATCTGAAGACGTTCATATGGAAGTTCAGACTTGTCAAGTTTGTTTAAACTTGCTTTTTACGCTGGGAATGTGCTGGCGGGTTTGGTGCGTCGACATGGTCAAGAGCATTATGACGTTACGGCTCGCTGCTTTTTCGAGCAGCTGAATGTGCTCCGCCGAAGTGGACATGTCCAGAAGATGGACACATTGAGAATAGCTCCCCTGTACTAGTAAGTTATATAGAAAACATGGCTTATGTTACTTTTTTCTCTCTGTAGGAGGAGAACCAAAAGCTTGGTCTATGTGAGGCTCTGCTGGAGGTGGGCGACTGGCTCAATGCTCAGAGGCTGATGCAGCGGCTGCCCGAGCACTACGCAGTCTCTCAGCCTCACATTGCCCGTCGGCTGTGCCTGTTGGTGCACACACTGGTGGAACCACTGTACTCCAAGTAAGATAACTTGCTTGTTGGGCATGTGCTTTAGAGAAACGTAAGGGGCGCCACCATTGAGACTGGCAGAATATTACGTTAATTCATTCAATGTAGGAAAGTTTCGCTCTTGAATTTCATGCCCAAACCTCACTGTGATATACAGTAGGACGTTGTTGATACGTTCCCGCTTAGTACGATTTCCCGGCTCCTACGGTTGCAATCATGAAAACTAAAAATAACCTAGTAGAGCTACATGCTAATACGTTCCGTATAATACGTTCCCGGACAATATGATTATTCGGCAGTGACGTTCAGCACCGTGGCAAACTGCGGTCGTACGATATGTTCTGCAGCCAAGAACTCTCATTCAGGTGTGCAGAAAAGCCCCTCATGTGTACTTGTGAAGCTTAGCTGCACGACGGCGGCAGCTTCTCTGCTGTGCCTGATTTCCCCTCTCCGGACCGTCTCCGAATTACTCGACCGTCCCCTCTGTGTCTTCTCCGAATTGCTTGATCACCCCTTCAGCCATTGCCTCAGCTCTCTGTCAACCACACACCGACCTGAAGGTAGGCGGTCATGCTGGCCATCAAAATCTTCAAACGGCTTTCAAAGAAATAAAAAAGGCGTCTTTTCTGTAGCACAGTGGTTTCGTTCTGCTATTTCGCTGAGCACTGCAAATCCTTCGCCCGCAGCACGGTACATAGATACGTACTTGTTCCACACACTGTTGTTCAAACCCCATGGCTACAACAGCATGGAGAACACTGCAGAGCAAACAATGTGGCGAAAAAAATGGACGCTGTCGAACATCTCCAGTTCGCCACGGTTCGGTATGAGACCTACAGAAGCGCACATGGGGGGGCACACACGCCGCTCCATTCCGGGCTTGGGATTCAACTTGCAGTGACCAGAGTTGTGATCAGTTGCAACGTTGTAAAAAACAGGAACAAACTCAGGGTAATGGCAATGTAATACAGTTGAACCCCTTTATAAGAGACACTGATATAAGAGACACGTGGGGTATAAGAGACACCAGTGAGCTACATGAAAGTAAGGGTTGATAGGAAAATGCATAACTTAGTACCCTGCTTATAAGAGACACCTCATATAACAGGCAAGAATTTCTCCCCCATGCATGCCTCTTATAAAGGGGTTCAACTGTATCCTTACTTCTAAATTTCACTATCCCTGAACTCTGATTAGAGTAGTTGAAAATTGTGTTCATACAGTAGACTCTCGTTAAACGGAACCTGAAGGGACCAAGAAAATGTGTTCCATTTAACAGGAGTTCCGTTTACTGAGAGATGAACAGGAGTGCAGAATCCAAGTATGAAACCAATTATATTAGATGCAGTTGTTCCGTTTAAGCAGCAGTTCCGTTTAACAGATTTCCGTTTACTGAGAGTCTACTGTATTTTATTATTATGCTAAAATTGTTTATTTTAAAAGTCACTGTAATCAACATCATCTGGTCAGATGTCATTAAATTTAGACGTGTGACAGCTCTGCTGAAACAACTGTCATTCAGGAACTTAATGCCTTAACTACTGAAAGCCATTTCTTGTACCTGTGTGGCACGGATAGTAAGTGCTGTTTTATTCTTCATTTACGATGCACCAACCAGCCCAATCAAGCACACAGCTTATTATTAGTGTTATGTGCATTAATCTTGCTTTTCTTGGCAAAGTATGTCTGACAAAAGGTAATCTTAATGTGCTGGCAGGTATTGACCAGATGTTAGTAAGCTCTACCTTTTGAAAGAACCAGCATACCTTTCCCTCCCGTTCCATTTTCTCTTGCCATTTACTAAAACACTCCCTTAATGGCTTTTTCATCTTTACTCCCTGCCTGATTGTTTTCCACAGGCAATGGGGCTAGGGGAAAGTGAGTTGAATGCTATACACTGTCAAAGAATGCAGTTCTTGCCATAGTCAAGACAAGTTCCTTTGTTGAAACATTAGTTCAGCTTGAGATATATCCTTTTTTGCCGTTGTTGATCATTTATGTAAGCGGGTCAGTAATAATTTCAAAGCTTGTTTGAATCGCAATGAGTATGCTGTGCTTGTCTGTCCATGCTTTTTTCTGGTAACATTTCTGTTGTTTTGGCTGACAGGCACAGTGGATTGCCAGAAGGTTTCCGCCGACCCTACAATCCACCATCAGGAGGCCTGCGGCCACTGCCCCTAGTGGAGACGTTTGGCGAATTTCGTACACTGGTGTTGCCCATGCTCATGGCTCTGGGCCCTCTGATGCACATAGATCCCGTGCTGATTGTGAAAATTGTGCGACTGGGACGGGCGTTTCTCCACCAGAAGGGGTCTGCCGCTGCAGACCTCCGTTTCGATTTGCTCACATTGCTTGGAGAGACTCTGCTTCCATCTCTGTCGCTTCTTGAATGCAACTGTTGTGTTGCTGATGAAATCTGGTCTCTTGTGAAGCTCTTTCCTTACCAGCAGAGGTGAGTGGCTCTTTTTTTTTTTTTTCACCATACATTTAAAAGTTGATGAACCTGTACATGAAATTTTTCTCTCTTGAGTAGTGTCACACTAGTGTTAATTAAAACGGTGCAATATGCAAACATAAAGGACCCTTGGTATAGAAGAAAAGTGCAAAGATTTTGCAGTACAGTAAAACCCCGGTGATACGAATCTCGCGGGGTTACCAAAAATATTCGTATCATCCGAAATTCGTATCACCAGAAAACATGGAAAATTAGTATGGGACAAAGAAAAGTTGGCATACGTTTTGATTTAGTGTTTCCGAGGGCCGCACTGACGTCATGAACAGCTCTAAATTATTACCAGTAAAGTTTTTAGACGTCAACGATCGTACTTGTACTCGTAAATATACGGTGCGTGCGCGCGTGTGTAATCAGTGAACCAGATGTGTTGTGACCCGTGGCCGCTAGTAGCCCCTTCCTAATCTCACTACGCTTTTTTGCATAACATCAAATTACTGCGGCGAAAGTGACCTTGAGAAGCGCTTTGCACGCGATAGATGAAGGCAAGCAAATTTTAGGATCGCTGTCCTTTGTTGCCGTTACCTTCTTATCGCGGTGGTGTTGGGTGTGCTTTTCGGGAGATTTACAGCCGTGCCCGCACCATCGGGAGGGAGGTTCGCTCAAAATCCGGGAGTCTCCCGTGCAAATCGGAGAGTTGGCATGCGTGCGCGTACGCTGCGAGGCCTAGCTCCTTCGCCAAGACCGTCCGCTTTGTCTCTTGGGGTCTTCGTCCACCTTTCATGGGACTTCATAATGAACCCGCAGCCCAAGTTTCAGTCTTGTTTCATAGAACGTCTGATTGCGAGCACATGGCTTGCATCGACGTGACAGGCACGTGTTAACTCAGTACAAAAACGCTGCTGCCTCGAGCAAAAAAAAAGGAAACAAACGCGGCGTCAACGCCACCTGTAATCCAAACGCGAAGGCGCATAAATGCCTCCAAGATTCGCGCGCACAATCTCTGAGGCAACGACGCACCGCTGACGGTCGCGCAGCGCATGCCCGCACCCGGGCATGCGCTGCCGCGTCTTTAGCGACAGCGCGGGCAGCCCCTGTTCGTACCTGTGCGCTAGTGTGCGTTCGTATCAAGCGTCACCGGGTGAAAATCGGTTCGCAACAACCCTACTCCAATGCATTGTAGACTAATGGGCCCTGGCCGGGACCACAGAAAAATTCGTATCACCCCGAAATTCGTACCAGCCGAGATCGTATCACCGAGGTTTTACTGTATACAAATACAGTAAAACCTCGTTATAACGGCGCAGCAGGTCTGCCGCACCCAGCGCTTGCGCGGACATTGACCATCGGTTTCACCAACTCCGGGCTGTCGTCGACACATTCGTCACTGTCGTCATTCACCAACCCTGCCACCGCGCGCACATTTTCAGCCTCAGTCAGCTCTTCGGTTGTCACCGCGTCAGCATCGGCACTGACGTACGTGCAGAAGGTGTCGCAGTCGGGCACAACTCCGGCATCAAGGAGAGCGTCCCACGACGCCAGGTCTTGGTCACCCGCGGCACCCTCATTGGCGGCAGCACCGATATCTTCGCTGTCACCGCCGCTGTTGACGCCAAATGAGGCATGCCGGAAGCAGTTTGCGATCGTGCTTGCTGTTACAGACATCCAAGCAGCCTGTAGCATCTCGATCGCCATGTAGAGGTCGATTGTAGTCACGCACTTCATGCTCATATTGAGTAGAATTCGGTCAATTACACGCTTGCGGTACCGTGCTCAACGCTACGCCGAAATCTTCGGCAACTTTTTTCTTCTTGACGCCGGACTCAACGGCTTTCAACATAGCCGCCTTCTGCTCGATTGTAATCGTTTCGCGCTTTCGTTTGCCGTTGTCCATCTCCTGTCTAGCGGCGGGAACTGAGAGAGACGCTGTTCTGATGCACACGCAGCGAACGACAGGCAAAAAGGCCTGCGCCCGCGCCGCGCGGTCGCCACGTCGCCGTCCACGCGCGCAACAGGAGAGCGGGCGGGTCCACGAATTCCGCAGGAGAGGGGAGGCCGGGTGACGTGCGCGGGTGGGTCCACGAGTTTCAGTGGAAGGGGAGGTAAAGCCCCTTGATCTAGGAAAGTAACGACACTCTCCTCCGCGCGTGCGTTTCCTCCTCGATTCTCATCGCCCTCCGCCGGCGCACGCTGCGCACGGCGCCATTTTACGCCGGGGCTCCCGCGGACGCGCCGCAGAATTCAATAGAGGCGCGTGATTTGGAACCACTTGCGCGCCCCAGTGGTGTAGTAGAAAACTTTGAAAAATGGTGTTAACAAGATCGAGAACACTGAAATGAACGTTCGTTAAGAGATTAGTTTCTTTCTAAAGCCGTGCAAATGGGGCATGCTAATTTAAAAGGAGTTTTATGGAGCGTTCCCTCATGCAGACGTTGTTTCTGCCGCATGATAACATGCTTTACATCTGCATCTGATACAGCTTAGCTTGCGTCATGTCCGCCTGTGTCCGGATTTTTTGTCGCTTTCCTGTGCGCTCATGTGCAACACAGGTGCTTAAAGCGTCGCATCTTGTAATGACTTCGTGGATAATACATTGTCAATCCATGTGTTATCTTGACGTGAAAGTAGGTTTGCGCGGGTGTCTCCTAACTCACCAAGACGCTTGCACAGTCTCGGAACGATCAAGTAGGGCCAACAGTAACGCATCTACCGCAATAACAGAAGCGCCGTAAAAAGATTTTTCAGAATAGTATTTTGAGGTTCGTGTCAAAGAAACTAGCACTCTGTTTACCTGTGAGAGGAGACATTCCGTACGTTGAGAATAAGTAAATGCCTCTAGTAACGTATTATGATAGTTCACACGAAAATGCCGTTGCAATATGTAGTAACAGAGTTGCAATTGTGATTTTCATTAGGCAAAAAAAATTATAAGAGCCAGAATCGGAGTGCAATATCAGCAGGATGTTTTATTTTCATGAGCGCGCAACTCGTTGGTTGATACGTAACTAAAAAGAGCGTCGTATCATAGTCAGCACCAGAATCATTGCTAGTGCATAACTATGTTATGAAGTAGTACTGTTTCGAAAAATAGAATGTAAAGAAAATAGAAAAGTGGTAATAGTATATCACTGCACAAATATACACTGATTTAAACATGACACAGAAGTTTCACTGCGACAAGAGGTGGACGGAAGATGATATCTCTCACTATCAGCTTGTTGTTTACAAACAGCGCCTTTATATTCTCGGAAGTGACAGTGAGGAGAGGTAGCACGTTTTCTTTTGAGCCGAGCCACTTTTTGCAAAGAATATTCCACGCGCATATTCGTGCAATTGAGATTGGCTGCGCATTCACAGTCAAGCCAATAATTTTGTGAGCTCGATAGTCGGATACAGCCCAAGAAGCCCTTAGAAAATAACAGTCTACATGCAGTGAGCATTAGTAGACGTGGTATCCCGTGACGCAAACAAGCGCTGTTTTCGAAGGTCCATTCAAAGTATACAGCTTAACAGGGACAACTGCAGTGCCTTTACGATAAGTATAGGCACTCATCAGGTGAATGGTCATAAAGCAGACAACACCGTAATAAATACCGGTGTCACGCGGGCACTTTTGATCGTGATCGGGGCCGATCCGGATCAGGTGCTGCTACACGGTCACTTTGATAGCGATCAGGTTTGATCGGGATCGAGACCATCGTGATATACTCATCGACATCTGGCTCCCACAGATTGCGATTTGATTTACGTTTGCGCCATACTCGATCTGGATTAGTTTGTACCGTAAAGTAGCGATGATTGTTGATTGCGATCAAGAAATTCGATCGGGATTGACTGTGATCGCGATGAAAAAGTGCCCGTGTGACTCCGGTACAAGAGATAATCTAGTTTCTTATTGGTAAACGGACAGCGCGTTAATGCATGCAGGCGTGACTAAGACGAGCCATTTCGGCCGCAGCATGCTAGATAACGGCTCACTTGCGCTCACCTTCGCTATCACAGTGTTATTGTTTTTGTGTTGCGCAGTGCTTTTTTTTCCCTTGCACCGGATCGCATTTATGTTAATATTTTTTTTTGCATAGACACCCCCTTCCCCCTCGAAAAAAAAAAGAAAACAAGAACCTAAAACGAACGCCAGTAAGGGTCATTCGTCCAATCGTTTCCTTTTTTTTTCACCAAACATTCACGTTAAGCGGATCCTAACAATCACGACAAGCGCGATCGAGAAGCTGTATTGTTCGCAGCGGAAAGCAGTTTTTGTAGTTGTGCATTTCAGACTGAATAACAGTTACCGACATGCGAAGTGATGGAGTCTCAGCATATTATTCAGCATATTGAGAACAGCCCCACTTTTATGCAATGCGTAAATAGCCGAGAAAAAGAAGAATGTTTATGAGCATCCATAAGAATATTTAAAACGCTGCATTCGGCAATGCTTTGACACGAGCGATAAGAAAGGCGCCTTTCCTCGCAAAGAACACTGTTCCTTGTCGAAACAAAGTTATTTCGGCCGATGTTTTGCAGCCACTGCTTCTTGCGCAAGCCCTCATGCTTACTTTGGGGAATCGTAAAAAGTGAATAACCATTCGCACTCTCGTTGTTGCAGTTACAGGCGCAACAGCACGGCATAGCGCCCACGCAAAGCACACAAAACAAAGCGCGCGCAACGTTCGCTACGCGGAGCCCCGGCGTAAAATGGCGTGAGCGAAAAAGGAAAATACCAGCAAAACACAAGATCCACGCGTCTCTAAGGGCAACGGTGAAGGAGACCAATCGTCGCCGCGGAAAGAGCGGCGGAGAACGGGAGGCTGCGAAAGCGGCGAGGAGGGAGAAAGGAGGACACTCACGCGGCGGCGAGTACAGTGAATGGCGGTACTTTCCCAAGATCAAGGGGCTTTAAGGGGAGGCAGGCAGACGCGCACCCTCGGGCGTGTTGGCAGGCGGCTCCTCAAGAGCGCAAGTTTTGAATTACCGCATCCGTGATGGGACGTAAACCGTCGCGCGCTATAAGACATTGACTTGCCGGCTACCAAAATGGTCAGTAAATGCTCGGTGGGGAAAAAAAAGCTTCGTTATATCCATTGTGAGGAAATTTTAGCTTCGTTAAAACGAGGTTTTAAATACATGGGCGTCTATGGGAATTTCAAGGGGAATTACGATTGCTTCGTTATATCCATTAGTTCGTTATATCCCGCTTCGTTATAACGAGCTTCTACTGTACACTTCTGCAAGTTGTCATGCTGTAGTCTGATACAACTTTAGAAATTTCCGCCTCAAAGGCTGATGCACACAAGCCTGCACCAATGGGCGCACACTCCAGGCTGACATGAGCTGGACGGTTGGTGACCCCACCTTCGGAGAACATTGCCGAGTGCATGAGTTGGACTATTTCTTTAGTCGCGGAGGCGATCGGCTGCCGCGCTTCGGTCGTCTGGGCGGGGCCTCTCCGGACTTCTTAAGTTGTATCTGACTAGTATAATTATTCCTTGCGCAAGCATGTCAAAACATGCTAGTTATGCATGTGAATACAGTAAAACCTCGCTATAACGAAGTTGATGGGGGAGTCGTAATTACTTCGTTATAACCATTAGTTCATTATAGCCAATATCCATTTCTACCGACAATTGGCACGCAAGAGAGGATGTACTCACCACCAAATCCCACAGCAGCCCGCCACGCAAACGAAAAACGGCCGTCGCACGGAGAAAAACTAGCAAAAGAAAAAAAAAAGAAAGAACAGCAAAGAGCTGCTACTTTATTCATGCCAAACTCGGCACACCAGCTGGCGGCTCACTTAGCAGAAAAAAAAGTCCTAATAGACTTCTGCTGTGTCTTCCTCAGACGGATGATGGCTTTCTCGGCCGCTGGCGCTATGTCGAGTCCGTCCTCGCCGTCATCGTGAGCGCCGAAGAAGCGGCGCAGCAGGTCTGCCGCATCCAGCGCTTGCGCGGACATCGGAACATCGGGTTCGCCAACTCCGGGCTGTCGTCGACACATTCGTCACTGTCGTCATTCACCACCCCTGTCACTGCGCGCACAATTTCAGCCTCTGTCAGCTCTTCGGTTGTCACCGCGTCAGCATCGGCACTGACCGGTGCAGAAGGTGTCGCAGTCGGGAACAACTCCGGCGTCAAGGAGAGTGTTCCATGACGCCGGGTCTTGGTCACCCGCGGCACCCTCATTGGCGGCAGCACCGATATCTTCGCTGTCACTGCCGCTGTTGACGCCAAATGAGGCATGCCGGAAGCAGTTGGCGATCGTGCTTGCTGTTACAGACATCCAAGCAGCCTGTAGCATCTAGATCGCCATGTAGACGTTGTAGTCTCGCGCTTCATGCTCATATTGAGTAGAATTCGATCGATTACACACTTGCGGTACCGTGCTCAACGCTACGCCGAAATCTTGGACAACTTTTTTCTTCTTGACGCCGGACTCAACAGCTTTCAACATAGCCGCCTTCTGCTCGATTGTAATCGTTTTGCGCTTTTGTTTGCCGTTGCCGTCGTCCATCTCCTGTCTAGCGGCGGGAACCGAGAGAGACGCTGTTCTGATGCACACGCAGCGAACGACAAGCAACAAGGCCCGCGGTCGCTGCGTGGCCGCATCGCCGTCCACGTGGTCCACGCGCGCAACAGGAGAGCGGGCAGGTCCACGAGTTCCGCGGGAGAGGGTAGGCCGGGTGACGTGCGCGGGTGGGTCCACGAGTTTCAGTGGAAAGGGGAGGCGGCAGACGCGCACCCTCGCGCGTGTTGGCAGGCGGCTCCTCGGGAGCGGGAGGCGCGAGTTTTGAATTACCTCATCCGTGATGGGACGTAAACCGTCGCGCGCTATAAGACATTGACTTGCCGGCTACCAAAATGATCAGTAAATGCTCGGTAGGGAAAAAGACGGTTCGTTATATCCATTGCGAGGAAATTTTAGCTTCGTTAAAACGAGGTTTTAAATACATAGGCGTCTATGGGAATTTCAAGGGGAATTACGATTGCTTCGTTATATCCATTAGTTCGTTATATCCCACTTCGTTATAACGAGCTTCTACTGTAGCTGTTTCTTGCAGATATAGAAACTGAGTACAGAAAGATTTTTCTCAATATATGTGCAAGTTTATAAATGTGTTGAGGAGTTAGGTGTTCATAACAGGTGTTCACATTTAGTGAGGGGGATTAAAGTGAAGCTTTTTCTTTTTTTTTTTTTTTTCCAGGTACCTTCTTTACCATCATTGGAAGAATACTGCCTACAAGAGCCATCCTCTTCTTATAAGGGTGAAAGCAGACTCACTCAAGAAGATCAAATACATAATGAAGTATGTGTCTCTTTGTTCATCAAGCCAGACGTTTTATTGAAATGCAGAGTTTAGGGCTGTAAGCAGTATATGACACCTGTGACTTTTCTTTTTTTGCATACCAGTTGAAAAATATTCTCACCTGGCAAATGTTCTTTCAGTGTAAAGCTTCACAGTGTTAGAGCTTGGCTGCTTTACAAGACATATCCGTAGCCTGCATTAACAATATGCCGTATTTGCTCGATTGTAGCGTGAGGGGACATTTTCAGTTTATTCATAAGCGGAAGAAAGTAATAAAACTGTGAATTAACACAAGGCCTTATAGCGGAAAAACATTACCTTTGTTTGTGAGATATCACAGCTGAAAAAAAGTGCCCTTTTTTAGCAGCACTAATTGATTAACTCGTTTTTGTCGGAGGTTGAGTGCTCAGTGGCACTATCCACTCTTTAGATGACATCATCACCAGTTCCTTCAAGTTTATTAGTTATCGAACACTTATTAAACAATAACAAACTCTGTCACCTTTTCTATTTCTTCATGGCAGCCACGACAAGGGCCGCGAAAGCCTTTGTGGTCAGGTTTGCACGTGGACTTTCCTCTGCAGGGGCACCCATGGGCTGCTGATTTGTTAAAATCAAGCTGCCTTGTAGCTTCACAATGTCTGACCTCTTGTGCCATCAAAATGGCTGTCCGTTTGAAGCAGGTGTTGTGCATGGTGGGACGGGTAGCCATATTCCAAAAACAAGTGAGCACAAGTTCCTTGTCAAAATCAACCCTGCACACCAATGAAACAACTACCATGACTGGCACATGCTGGAGGGATGCTTGAAAGAAAATCTTTCAACTTGTGGCAGACACTAATTTATGTATATGTGCACATGTTGCCAGCATGCATTCTAGAACTGCTGAAACTGGATGCTTCCATTCAAACTGCCTGCATTGTTGTTTTTTTGCTAGTATTCTCTTCTAATACAAAGGTCGACTATAAGCAATGAAAATTTAAAAAAGAAACAACTTGCGTTACAATAGGGTAAATACGGTACTTCAGTTATTTAGGTTTCACAGTTAAGAATCGGCTTAGCAGTAAACGAATTACTTGACACTTGCAACGTTAATATTGTAGTGCTAGCTTTTAGGGCTAAAATGTCTTTGGTTGGCATAAATTGATAGGTTTGGGGGGCTGATTAATGTGACTGATGCTGTTTTCAATTGAGCATGTTCACACTCGGCCATGTCTACACTGAAGTCAGTTCGTGATGTGTAATGGAAGACAGGAATTATTTAATGGAAGCTAAATGAAACAACTGATTCTTCACCCAAGCACCTTAGTTCCCCTCGACATTGAGCAGAAGGCTTTATTTGGAATTTCCTCTTGGCTGGTGTTCTGTGGTGCATGCTCCGAGCTGTATCGTTGACACCATCGGCAATGCACACAAAGCATACTGAAGTCACTCTTTGTTCAGAGCTCCAGCAGGATGAGTGCAGTCTCGGTCGCATCTTGACGGGCATTTCAACCTCCTCTTCGCCTGGGGAATTCTCGGAACGACGTGAAATCATCTTTGAGGATCCCACGACGGCTGGGCTGACAGCTTGGGCGTTTCGCATGGCTTTCTTCGTCAGTCCACTTCCGTAACATCAGCAGCGGGGAAAAGTTGTTCTCAACGGCGCCACCGACTGGGCTCAACCCCTTCGTCACCAAATGTTGTACATCATCTCCAGTGTCGGCCATCGCACCAGAATCCAGATGAGGCTTACATGAGAAAAAACGCCACTGCCTGTGTGCCTCTGAGCATTCATTCATCAAAGCATCAACCAGGAATTGTGCTGCACAGCCTGAATTTGTAGCAAAATAGATGTCAATGCTGGTGGAATCAATACGTCAATGCTGGAGGAATGAATTAATGTCATATCTGTCTGGTGAACCAGAGAATCCCACTCTCCTGCTTTTAAACCATCGCTTCTTGCCACTCCTGGCACTACATTGCAATGTGATGAAGACATTGACATCACCTTATTTCATGGCCGCAACGAGCTGCTGGAACCTCAACGACTTCCCGTGTGATTTCGGCACCGTCTGTTAAAAGTGGCTCCACAGGAGGTCATCCTTTGCCATAGGCTTGTTCGTCAAGGTTGTTCCGGGCTATCTACTTAAGGTCGCTCCATTGTCTTCACTCTGTTTGCCATACGGCGAAGCTTTTGTTGCAATTGGTGTTGGATGAAGAGTATGCTGTCCACTCCACTGAGTAGCCTGTCAAGCAGTAAAAGTCAAATTCATACTTTGTGGCACCTGTTCCATGACAAGTCAAGTGAGCACTGACAGTGAAGCACCCCTTTTCCCAAGACCTGAGAAGCAGCATCATGGGGGCTCAATAGAACACCATTTTACAAGTCAAGTGCAAGTTGGTGTTTATAAGGCTGCAGTGAAGTTTTCACAAGTGTGCATAGTCCAAGCATTGGAATGAGTTTTCACGAAGCCTGACAAGAAGGGGACGGCACAGCTATTCACCATAAAGGCCCTGAAGATCACTTTACAAGAAGAATACCGGCAAACCTGTTGATGTGCAAGTAGAATGGTCCAGCAATATTTTCACCTTTTGCCATAGCAAGAATGTTTGTTGGCGGCCACTACCGTTATGTCATCTTTGATAATAAATGTGGTGCCCAGTGCTAAATGTGGTGCCCAGTGCAACGAGGATGCCTTTACACATCGTAGGATCCATCCAGCCCACCGTAAGATGTGCCACAACTGTTTGAGAAATGAGATGACACATGCTCATGCAAGATGAAGGCCTGTTGTATAAAGCTGCTGGAAAAATTGGTGTACTTTGCCTCACCTGCATTCAAGCACTCGTCGGCCGCTGAAGCTGCACAAGCTGTTCTCACCGTGGGCAAGTTTCAACAAGTGCAAGTCCTCCTTGAAGCAGACTACCAAGTCCTGATGCATCCTTTCGGAGAAGATCAAGTGCATATCCTGTGAATGTGTGGTGTACTGTGGTGACTAGTGCTTGTGTTGTGCCCAAGACAGTGCATCTGTGGTCATCTACAAGTGTTGTGCAAGAGTGTGGTGTGTGATCGTTCGGGGCTGAAGTGCTCTCTGAACATAATGGTAATCTTGCTATTTTAAAAAGCGGGGATAAAAATAACTTATGGTTCTCTTTAGGCTCTTTGCTCACTCACTTGACATTTTATTTAAATTATACTAATTTTAATTATCCTTGTTTTATCATAGCAGCATCAGCAGTTTATTTTTGCCTCTTGTCTCTGAGACAAGTGTTTGTGCTGCCTTTTATTTAGGTGCAGCATAGAAGCATAAGGTATTGTGATGAATATTGCCCTAGCATATGCTCAGTTGCAAAACAAAGTGTATGTCATGACAGTGCTACTTGCCATGTTTACCATGCATGGTGCTTATACTTGAACTGGTGGCGTTGTATCTTGCTTCAAGTGTTCCAAATTTCGAGCATTCAGAGAGAGAGAGAGAAGCAAGTGATCACCTAGATAATATGCCTCAGGAATAGTGACAGACTGTGTCATATCAGTGGTGACTTGCATAATTTAGGCCAGGAACAGAACGTTAGCATTTTTTACAGTGCATTCAGGCACATGTGCTGTTCGCAGCATTGAGGCTTTCTTTTACATGGTAATGTACTATCGCGCTCAGTATGAGCTACGTCATGCGAGCGCTCTGCAAGGTAATACAGTGGCGCCGATCATGCCATATTTTCGAGTTATCGGGAGAGAGTTTGGCTGCTCGTGCGAGCGCGCATCACCCGCCCTCGCTTGCTTTCACCCTCGAAGCTGTCATTTTCGAAGCTGATGTCACCGCAGCTCAAAACGAGGGTGAGGGTGAAAGCAAGTGGAGGCGATGCGCACTCGCAGAGACAGCCAAAATCTCTCCCGATAATTCGGAAATATGGCATGATCGGCGCCTCTTTACAACCTTGCAGAGCGCTCGGCCACGCGCTCGCATGATGTAGTTCATACTGAGCGCAATAGTACATCTTCAGGAGCATAATGGGCTGCATATGTCGCTGTTGAGATTAGTGTCATTTATTGTAGATGTCAGGATGGCAAATACTAGTCGTCCACTACAGCAGTGTGGAAATTTGAGGAGGTGCATAGCTCTAGATTTTGAGATTTTATATCCCATTTCAGAAGTGTGGCAGGGCACCCAAGCTTGTAAGTAATGCACAGTGTTGTGTGCTCTTCTGTAGCCACATTGATTTCCAGCGACCAGTTGTGTACTGAAATTAATTCAGCCGTTTAAAAAAAGGAAGAAGCTACTAGGAGCATGAGTGGTTGCATAGCAGTGACTGCTGTATGTTGTGGCTTTGAAACACCTGGTTCATCATCCTCTTCAGATCATTGGAGCAGTGTGGATGCAGCAGGAAACCATCTAGACAGTCTGCATACAAGCTTGCAGTTGGTTTGTTTTGTTTTGACAAACACCCTGCATAGCGGAGTCCTAGAAAATTTGGCTGCAGTTATACTATGCATATTACTGGCTCTTTTCAATAGTAAGTGCCACGTCCTGGAACTAGGGCTAGTGAATGGCCAGTTGCAGTTAAACAAGGCTGGCACTCACAGGTTGGCTTTTGAGTAGATGACGACTTTGCAGCTATTGTGTTGACTGACTTTTGCTTCTCTCAGACATTGCCACGTTTTTTTTAAGAGAAGCATATTTTGTTTGTTTTAAATTTAAGAGGGTCGTGCATGCTTGGCGAAATAAAAAAAAGCACTATATTTTCCTTGGGCAAGAAATAAACTTATGATACACATTTTAAAGGTGAGCTAAGTTAAATGGGACTCTCTGTGAAACTGAATGAGGTCGTGGAACATTGCACTCATTACTGTGGATGTAGTGCAAAACATTAATGAGAGAATGGGGATAACATTAAGTAGGTGTACATAATTGAGGGCAAAGAGCTTTCAGTATCGTTTATGTGGGTACCTTGATTGTTGCCTGTTTTGACCCTCTTGTGGGTGATTAGGGTGATTAGTGCAGAGTGTAGGGTCTCGTGATAAAAGATGCAAAGTAGATTAGATCAATGCTGAGCGTTGCAAAGACAAATGCTTGCTGTTAAAAAAAAATAAAGTAAGGGAATTGGTTGGTGTAAGTTACTAAAGGGATCCTGAAGCACTTTAAAGTTCTCATTGAGTCACCTCTGTGTCGGATTTTATTGCCTCACTAATTGTCACAAAACTTTTTCAAAGCCCTCAAGAACGAGCGAAGTTCCAGAGATTTGTCGCACACTTTTAAGTGCTTTTTCTCTTTTGTCCGAACAAGCATGCTCGAAGCTACACAATGGGACATGATAAAGAGGCAAGAAGCTATGTCAGCGCACCATAAACTTGACCGTGCTTCATGATATGCTTTTCGCTCACTCCCAGTCTGGCTCCGGTGCATGCTAGCGTTGTTACTGTGTAATTTTAGCGCACTATAGAGCACAGCGCCAGCATGTGGCAGGACCTGGTGGCAAGAAGCGCATTTGATCCAAACACCTGATTGAAATAGTAGCAATCGGCCCTATGAAGAACTAGAGCTAGTGCTGGCAGCTCCTAAGAGAGTGAGGACGGGCCTTTATATGAAGAGAGAACAGTTGAGAAAGTAGCAATTTCGTGCTTCACTTGTAAACTCTCCTTGCCAAGCATGACTGAAAGATTTGGCTAAGCTGTTGACATCACTGTCTACTTTCCACAGTATGTATTTTTTCACCAAGCATGATGGTTCAGGACCCCTTAAATAACCTGGGTCGATGTTTCTTTGTAGAGTCATCATTCTGTAGGCCTACTTCACTGCACTACCTGCTGCAGTAAACTGTAACCTTATTTTATGACCAGTTTTTGCCAACTTGACCTCTGATGAGCCAAAATGACTATACCGTGGTACTTTGAACGATAACCTTATGAGTAATTTGCTATACTTGCATAACAGCTTTTGCAGCATGCTGCCTCACGCAGCATGTGCTCGAAATTTCTGGAGCCCTCCACTGCAGCGTCCCTCATAATTATATCGTGGTTTTGGGATGTTAAACCCCAGATATTATTATTATTATTATTACTTTCAATGTAATCGCAAACATGCACGCGGGCACGTAGTGGCGTCCTGCAGTGGCCACGATAACTATGCAGCTGATGATGTTCAAATCAGACATTGGTCGGGGACTTTTTGTTTATGGTGCAGTTATTTGGGTTTATGGCATCATTTGTCAAGGGAAGAGGGAAAGATTTCTAGCTGTCTTTGAGGATTAATTGTAATTTCGAGGTTGCGTGCTGCGCTATATTGTTTGGCTCGTGTGTTGTCAGGAGCCTTAAAGGGACCCTTAAACGGTTTTTTGAAGTTTTGTCCGCGTTTAGGCTAGATCATCATCAAATCATTTACACCACAAATTAAGCGGCGCACCGTGTACCATGGCTGCTACGGACAATTATATCTATACCCTCCTCCTCACCACTGCCTTGCCTCCTCAACTCATGAGACACGCTGGCATCAATGGCGATTGCAGCGCTCTCATGAGGGCACTCGACGGTTTGAGCTTCGCCCAGTCATGGCCTCCAATATTGTGCGCCAACAGGTTGCGCGCAATCTCGGAGGCCATGGCCCAGTGCGCTCGGCAGCATGCCCTCTGGCAACAGAGACGAAGCTCACGGAATGGTTGATATCTGCTCCGACAGGTGCCGCCACACTACCATCCGATCTTATTTTATTCTCCTGTATGGCAACAACCTGCAGAAGCATGCGCACACACAAAAAGAATTCGAGAACGATCACCGATAAGCGTAAACTCTGGCAATGTGGTTGTGTCTTCAGGAGTGAAGTTACAGCCGCAGACACGTGGATCGTGGCGTTGACCGGATAGCGAGAGTGTGACGCTCATTGCAGCGACCAGCTGAAGTGATTCCGCTCGCCGGATGCCTCACAAACATTACACAATGTCACAGCTTTACAAGTCGCCATTTGCTAGATATGTGGTACACAACATAGCTAGGGCAATTCATTGTGTTCAAGAAAAGAAATCTCGAGATGAATACTGTCGCTCAGCCCACGTCAACATGGAGCATGTTGTAACACAGGCAGACGACGCTCGCTGCCCACAGGGGGTTCAGTAACATGGATTGGACATATCCAATCAGTGGTGCGATCTTGTACGCGTTCCAAAATAAGCATGGAGGCGTGGTGTTACATCCAGCCGCACGTGATTGGTCAATGCAGGGCCGTGACGTCTGTCGCAGTTCACATTAGCCATTCATCTGCGGCTGGATGTAACGCCACGCCTCCGTGCTTATTTGGAATGCGTACAAGATCGCACCACAGATCGGTCGCTGGGTGCTACGTGTATTGGAACAATTCTACTTGTGAAAGGTGCGAGAAGTTGAAAACTCGTTTGGCTGAGCTGCTGCGTTCTGTAGCGATTCACATGTTTAAAGTCTTGTAATAAATTACACAGTTGACGCAGAGAGCTTAAATTGGTCTTCAATTGATTCTTAGGACTTGCTTTACCGGTTCAGTGCGTTATACAAAATCATCAAAACCGTTTCAGGGTCCCTTTAACTACCGATCGGCAGCGTTTTCTGACCATGCTGAAAAAGTTTTGCATGGTCCCTTTAAAGGAGTACTGACACCAATTTTTGAAGCTGAGTTGACTTTGCCACACAAATCTCCCTTATACAGAGGCTGCTCTGAGCAAGTGTAAAGCTCAGGAAATGCTGATATTTTATTTTGACATGATGAACCTATTGACATTAACACTAGTGGGACATCAGGCTGCACTTCTGGTGATTTCATGCATAAGTATGGCTAGTTATGATGATTTCAGGTACCAGATCATATAAAACGGCTGCTTTTGCATCACCAACAGAGCCACGGAGCGGAGTGGCTGTGAAAATGTCATGATATCTTGTGCGAGCATACGATGAGAAGCTCGTACTGTGTTGTAATGTCGAGTACAGTAGGAACTGATACTAGTTTTTAAAAATACGTTGTAATGTTTTCTGGTTGCACTCATGCTTACCAGTACATTTTCTTGGTTCTTGAGGCCTTGGGCTTTCATTTGACGCCAAAGAAGACAGCTGAAAGTTTTCGTGCCAGTACCCTTTTAAGGGCAACATGTAAATCATCCTGGCTTAGTGGTTTGCCTCACACCTAGGCTTGTCCCTAGCCAGTGACAAATACAGCTGTGTCCATCTATCTAGACTTGTGGAAGTAGAGCAGACATTGGGGGCACAATGAGCACACAGTTTTGGTAAGCTTCAGTGCCTAACACTGAGTAGCCTATAAAGCACATATATGCATTTTAAATATGCAATTTTGAACTCCACATCTCCAAAGTATTGCTGTCTCTGCCTAGCAGTGTGCAGCTGACATGTGTGTAGAAGGAAAAGCAAGACTAGATGATAATGATACATAATTAAGAGTCGGTGCACCTGTTAAGAGATAGCAGATGTGCAGCAGTGGTTGTCTGGTAAATGAAAAGTAGGGCGAATGTACACGCACATTCATAAAGACTCCCTTTGGGGTGTGGAGCACAGGCACTTTTGAAGGTCCAAGAGTGCACTACAACTGCTTTTGCATCTTTTTGGTGCATGGATAGTTGGCAGAAACAACCGATGTAGTTATTTTACAGCCGACATCATTTTGTAACTTTAGTGAGCAAATGGGTTTGGAACTGCATTGGTATGAAACCCTAGTTCATGTGAGTCTTTTCATGGCCTCTTTAAGTAAAGATATTGTAGTGCTTTGAAGCTTTGAGCGCATTATAGCATTGTATGTGTAGTGAAATGACGTTGCAGAAGGTGACTCAAGATCCCATAGGTCACACTGTGCGGTGCTTGTGGCAGGTGGGGAGGAGAGTTGCTGATGTGTAAGGTAACTTACATAGACTGTGTGACAACTCGAGGGGCAATAGGGCAGAGATGGGGGCACATGGTTTGTGTGCAAGGGTTTGCCGATTGCACCTGTTCAGGTTTATTGCAAATGGCCCTATTTTCAAAATGGAATGCATACAGGCCCTTGAAACCCCTTGGAAATGAAGACTACAGTCCATGAAAACCCTTTAATTTTTGCCTTCGAAACCTGTACGAACCCTGTTAAAGGCCATTATGAGAGTCTTTACCTTCAATTTGAACCTAGTGCAACATCAAAAAATACTGTAAAACGAGATAGGTTGCATGAAAGCCACTCTTTCGCTGTTGTTTTGCTAGCTGTCACTATAAAGTTTTGGAAGTGCACATTGGAATGTGAAATAGTGCAGATGGTGCTTGTTATAACTAGGACTTGCCATTGCTGTAGTCTTAATTACACAGTTTGAAGTAATGGCAAAATGATCTTGAAGCCCATAATTTGAATTCTGCAACAGCTGCGCTAAGTGATTGTGCCAGTTTTTGCCAATTTAGTGCTGTGTTTTCCTGTTTTGTAATATTAGCTATGTTTACAGAGTTCCTTTTATCATAATAGTCTTGACAAGCAGTAGCAGAAGCATACATTGAGAACTTTCTCAGGCTTTTGGTAGGTGCATTTAGCAATACAAGTTGTACCCTGTCTAAAGCTTGAATGCCAATGTATTAAGTGTATCAAGCATTAAATGCTTACAGGTATCATGAGATCTGTTCTGTGATTTTAAACTGTTGTTGGACCACTTTGCACTTACATATATATTGCTGGTCTCGGAGCTTATGACCTTATGCCTTTTTTGTGCTGGTCATATTCCCAACTGTACTCCAGAATAATTTAAAAAGATGCATAAGATGTGTTCAGTGCATTATGAAACAACAAGCTGTTTTGTTTGTACTTTTAGGTGAAGTTTGCAGTTAGAAGAGTTTAGAAGAGTGTAGCCCATCATAAATTCATGTTGAAAAAGGCCTTCTTCTGTCAAACATATAATAATCAGTGTTGAGGTTTTGGCTTATTATGCTGTCATGAAGGTTTTTCAGCATAGTCTAACTAGTACATTGACACTGAGGAGCACCATGTGTGTGTTTCTTGTGTCTATGTGCTGGTTGTGCTACGCACAAAAGTATGTAAAACTGGACAACTTTGGAAGGGCAAGATATTTACAAGTAGCACACTGTAGACATTTCCTTTAAGACGAAAAAGCGTCTACATTTAGGAGCGCTGCACTGAGTACACAGTGCACTTGATGCCTATTCTGCAGTGCTCTTTTGAGTGGGTAATCGCTCAGTCTTGCTGCAATGGGAGACATTATGGTGGAAAAGGTCCACAGGCCATACCTGGCAGTGTGGTACTGTGGCTTGTGTCTAACTATTTAATGACCTACACATTGTGTGCATTCTGTGGTTTAGCTGTAGGAACAATTATGGCAATAATTCAATCAGGTTGATGGCTGAGATTGTGCAGAACGAAAAGATACTCTGTTTTCAAGAACAATCGGCCAGCAATCCCAGAAATGAATTTATTTGCAACTAATGTGTATACATTAGTGTTCTGAACAGATGTGCTGCTTGTGTAATGAATGAAGCACAATAAGAGAGGATTTGGTGTAATTCTTAAGACCACTAATGGGCACAGGGAACATGCTAATTGCTTTTGACACATGCATAATGCACAAAAACGTAGTTTAAGCATTTCCTCTACATTGCAGGAAAGGAAGTGGCATTCCGTTACAATTTTGTGCTTACTCCTCCTAACAGAAGTAATTTTTAGGGATACCAGTTGCGTAATACAGATGCCTAGCTTGGCTTGATGTCTGCCTCAGAACTAATTTCATTTTGAAGACTTTCAAATAATGCTTCTGTGCAGGAGAGATGACTTCAGTAAAGCCAAAGATGAGAATGTGTTGGCTAAAACATACAATGTGCCTTCAAGTCAGTGAAAGGGACACTAAAGGCAAATAACAATTTATGTCACAGTGAAAGCTCAGTGTATGACAACGTCTAAAACGGCGATTGCACAAACGTATCGCACAATCAGCGCCACAAGTGGGACATTTTGGAACTGATCGCAGTGATGTGAGAGCGTCCAACTACGATTAATCACTAGTAATCATACTAGCTGCAATAAAAAAGAGCCTTCTGTGCATCAAGAGACTTAATAAAATGCTACTCATTCGTTTCTGTTTGATTCATGGAAAAAGGAACCTCGTTGGCGTTGCCATGGGGAATGGCGCGCGTGGTTCAAAGATTCCGTTTTCGCCGAACTGCGCTGCACCCGGCGCCCGGATTCGCTCACGCAGTCGCGTCTCAGTGGTAGTTTCGGTATCGCGTACTGCAGCATGTGTTTTGCACGCTCGTGAAAGTCGCTCTGACAGAAAGTTCGACAAAAAATACCACATGCATGTGATGGTGCCGGATGCCCAAATGGTGCACGCCGCCGCGCCGTAAAGGCGGGCAACGTTGGGCATGGCAAAAGTGACGTCGGAAAGGCCGCTTTCAGGCGGGTGATTTGAAGCGCGCTAACGCGATGCGGACCACTAAAACGTGATTTTATTTCAAAATAAGCACTTCCTTGGCACAAAAGTAGCACTACGAGGTTTCTGGACCGCTATTTCAACAATCAACGCCGACTTAATATTTGCCTCTAGTGTCCCTAGAATCATGTTAGGATGGCTGGACAGGGACTATTAGGCGATGTTGAAACTGGGAGGTTTTCCTGATGGAAATGGTCTGCAGTGGCATGCCTGCAAGTATCTCATGCTTATGTATGCTGTATTATTGCAATAATTACATTTGGAGCAATAAGTTAGCTTATTTCTGAGATCGCAGAATTATGGCCATTGCACAGCCAAAACAAAGTGACTGGTAGCATGACAGCTTTGGCAGTGTCTCATGTTGGCGTGTATTAACAGATGCGACTTAGCAGTTGATATTATTGGGTGAGAAGAAGGCATTGTATGCTAGTGGGGCCTAGTTGGGTATGTTAAACAACCTGTAGGAGCACCTCTGTGGAGAATGTTTTGATTCTTGCACTCATTGCCCATCGAAGTTGTCCCTTGAGTTATGTAGGAATGAATGACCCTTGGAGCTGTGCCAGTATTTTGTTGAAACTGCCTCATTGTGGCATTGTGTTTTGTTCCTCAGGCGTCTAAGTAAAGAGAATGTGAAGCCCTCAGGCCGTCAGATAGGGAAGCTGAGCCACAGTAATCCCTGTTTCCTCTTTGACTACGTGAGTATTGGACGAGCTTGAGCACAGTCTGGATCATAAGACTGTGTGTTCTTTTTGCTTGCCAAGTGAGTTTGGTGGCCTTATCTCCTCAGTTTGAGTTCCATGTGCTTCACTGTGCCTGCAATGCAGATCCTGTCCCAGATCCAGACTTGGGACAACCTTATTGTGCCAGTGGTGGACTCACTCAAGTACCTCACCATGCTGTCCTATGATGTCCTTGCCTGTATCCTTGAATGCCGGTCCATTCCTTGTTCAGCTAAACATTTAAATGGGCCATGACAGCCAATTTTCGATCAGAATCAGTGTTATGTGGGCGAAATTTTAGCGCATTTGATCGAGCACTTAATTTATAATTGAATATTTTTGTAAACACACGAGTGGCCCGAGAGTCCAGCAACACTGGCACACTCGCAAGCCGTGGCTTAACAAGCTGCTTGCTTGGTGAGTGTCTGCATACCGGCAAATGATTTCGTACTGTGGTCAGCTGCGCGGGCAGTGGAGCTATTTCAGCTTTCTTCAGCTCAGCATTTAAATTGAACAATTTTCAGCGGCTGAAACTTTGGTAGAAGACAACTCTGCTACATGCAGCACATGACGTCACACATGCCATGGACAAAATGGCGGTTGCCGGTGATAGGCGGGGTTTATAGCCAGCGACTTCTAGGGCTCATTTTGCACTAAAATATTCTTTTACAGTTCATTTTTTCATGTGTACAGGCACAGTAGACCCTCTGCTTCTTTTTTTTCGCTGAAAACCAAAATTTGTATGACCGTAGCGTGGCCCCTTTAATTTTGAGTTCACTCACGTCTAGCTGCATTTATCGCATTTTATTAACAACAAGCTGTGAAAGTGCTTGTGTGGCAGAACTTTCATTGCTTGCAAAATTACCATTATCATTATGTGCTCTGTGTAAAGCTTGATATGCTATATTGAATAACTTTGACATTGCAGTCTTCTTCAGTTCTGCAAAGCTGCTGATTTATGCAACAGACAGAGTTGATAAGTTGTGAGGTTCCAGCCAATGAGGCTCCCCAGATAGAGGCAACATCTCATTTGGTTTAAATGCTTCTACAGCACTACATTGTCCACAGGGCAATCAGTTGTGATTCTGAGCCGATGAACACTTCTCTCAAAACTGTTGCTTCAGCGAGGTAGCACACGAGCTCATTTAGTTACACGTTTTAAAAATGGAAGATCCAAAAATCGTAATTATTAGTGCCTATCCCATCATTGGGTTCTCTGTAATTGAGTGTTCCTACTTAGGCTCCTTTCCTTACTGGGTGCTCTACTTCCCTGTCTAAAAGACAGTGCTTGATGAAAAACATGGCGAACGAATGTCAATTGCATTAAAACAGTCGTCATGGCATTTACCAATGGACAAAACCCGTTTTCGTTTGATTACTGTCTGGGTGGTATACAACTTAGAGTGTCACAGTATAAATATTTGGGTGTCATTCTAACAAAAAACCTTTCCTGGACTAACCACATCAAATATATCAGTGGGAAAGCTCTAAAAAAATTTGGTTATTTGCGCCTTACTTAGGCTAAAACCCCTCGCGATACCAAACTACTTCTGTATAAAACGTTGATTCGCCCTATTCTAGAATACGCATCTGTCGTTTGGTACCCGTACAAACAATGTGACCTAAAAATCCTTGATAGCGTTCAACGTAAAGCCATCTGCTTTATCTGCCGTAACTACAGCCGCAACTTCTCACCAACACAGGCTCTGCAATCACTTTATATTGCACCGTTACATTCTCGTTATCTCATCGAATCGTTAAAACTATTATATGCAGTTATCAAGTCCGCCCCTGCATTTTTAGTGGTAAATACATCACATTTATGAAAGAAACTTGCATCCGCAGCTCCCACAGCTTCAACATAAAGCCTTTATTTGCTCGTACTAACACATTCAGATTTAGTTTTTTCCCACGTACAATAGACCTCTGGAATTCTCTGCCGGTCAGTATTCGTTCACTACCATTAAAAGGTTTCATTGATGCTGGTTTCCTAGGCATTGCTGTAATATACTTCAGCTTTTTTGTTGTTTTTTTTCCTCTCTGTGTTAGTTCTGTATACCTTTTTCACTCCTGCTATAGCCCTGCACTAGGGCGCAGTATATGTAAATAAATAAATAAATAAACAAATAAATAAAAAGGTATATAACAAGTTTGAAAGTGGATTTCAGGTAGCTTTAACAGTTTTGTTGACGTTAAGTCATATTATCTGGCCGTGTATACTCACTTAATCATGCATTTTTTGCTTGAGTGCAGGCTGATATATTCATTTAATGGGATGTTGCAAGCTGATATGCATAAGTGGACCATTGAAAGCCACCGAAGTGTGAGGTCTAAGAAAGTTCTTGAATTGAAAGAATCAGTGGCATCTGCTTCATGTAGGGGTCACTGGCAACATTTGCAATCCAATTCAGTGCCACTCTTTCATGCACACTGTTTTGTACGGTTGCCTAAAACTAAAAATAAAGGAAAGCCAAGAGCATTTGTTTTTTGTTACAAATGACTCATCTTGTATGTTGGTTTGTTTTTTCCCTTTAGTGCCTGTGATTGGTTGAGCTGTATTCAGGATGTTGTTGCCACATTTCTCTAAGCATTTTATCTAAGCACTGCACCCTTCCCTATTTTTTTGAACATGAGAAAATGCAGAAATACCAATGTCTTTCTTCTTTCTTGCCTAAAAATGTCTTTCCCAACTTGCATGGCACGGGCATGAAATGAAAGATGTGTTTAGGTTAAAATAATTGCAATATTTTTACCTTGTCATGCGCAAATTTGGACTGGCAATATGTATAGTAGGGTTGGCTTACATGCGGATATGTAATAAATATGGTACTTTAGGTAAACACATTGTTATAAGTGGCTTTCCTTGACGGTACGTGTCTCCCAGACTGTGTTATTGAGGCTCTTTCCTCGCCTGAAAAGGATCGTATGAAGCATGACGGCACCAGCATCTCAATGTGGTTGCAGAGTAAGTTTGCCAACTGTGTATAAAATGCCTTGGCCTATTCGTTAAACTTGCACATCAGCAAGGTGTCGTTATGCTTGCTCATTTATCGTGAAAATTTTACGTAGATAATGTAATACCTGTGTTCCTTAAGCCTAGGTAAAGACCATAGTGGCAACCACTGTTGATGAACTGTGACGAACAGACATGATTTTGACTGGAAATATTTTTGTCCACTCTGTTTAGGCATTTATGTCACTTTTCAAAAAGTTACCTGCCAACTGCTGTATCTATTTTCCTTTTAAAGGGGTCATGAACCAATTTTCTAAGTAATGATCTAATGACCTCAGTATCGGAGTTTACTGCCTCCCGAATCGATTGCTGCAAAAATTTCTCGAATCCGTCGAGAACGAGCGGAGTTACAAGGGTTTAGCGCACGTTCTCAGCGCTTTCTCTCCTTTCTCGTCCCAACGAGCGCACTGGAAGCTACACAGTGAGGGATGGCCCGAGGGAAAGAAGTTACGTCAGCGCGCGTCATGAAACGTGATTACTCTCCCGCTGTGATTTGCGTGCGCGAGTGTGGCTACCGTGTGAAGTCAGCAGGCTGAGGAATGCGGCGCCAAGAGGCGGCACCCAGTGGCAAGAAGCGCATCTGATCTGAACGCCGCTCTCAATATATGTCGGCTTTCAGCCAATGAGGATGCTATGTGTTTTGCGATGCAAAGAAGCAGATACGCGACGTCAACCGGCAGGCGCTCCGCCCACCGACGAGAGTGAGAACCGGCCTCTGTTTGAAAAGAGTGTGCCTGAGAAAACAGCAACTTCGTGCTCCGCTTGCAGCCTTTACGTGATGCACAGGACTTCAATATTTGGCTGAGCAGTTCATAGCTGTGTCAGCTTTCCGCAGGATGTGTGTTTTCAACAACCTCAAGGGGTGCTTCATGGGCACATTTCAGGCTTTGTTTAGTTCTCATCCTCTGTTGTAAAGCACTCATGGTTGTAAAAATTGATTTTGACAGATAATTGACGGCAGAGAGAAAGATAAACTTTGTTAATGTTTTCCATCACAGTTCAACCGCAAATGAAAAACCAAGTTTTTTTTTTTTGTAGGGCCATCTAAGTGATATTGAAGAAAATGGCTGACTTCGCCACTCGGCCAGTCCTACTGTATTAAGTTTTATGGTCCAAAGCTTCTCAGGGGTTGCCTTTCCTTTTTAAAGATTTTTTTCTTTAACGGTGTATAGGGTGTTCTATTAGTATGATATACGAGGTGTGTTCAAAAACTATTGAACCTTTTCTTTTTTTCCCATGAAAACCAATGGAGTGTGGGAAGCTTCCTTCGGTAGAAATACAGAGGGGATATTCGTGTGCATGTGTGATTTTTTTTGTGGCTGCTGGACCATGAGTGTAGTGAGTGTTCATCGGATTCCAGTAAGTTGTACAATGAGTCATGACAGAGCAACATGAACAGTGATATTGCATCAAATTTTGCCAAAAGCTTGGCGATACCGAAGCTGAAACCATTGGTGAGATTTAACAAGCTTTCGGCGATGATTCCTTGGAGCACCTCTCATATATAGGAGGGGTATCGGTGGAAAGTGAATCATATTCAGGCAGACCTTCAACAAAGCAAAATGAGAATGTCATTGAGCAAGTGTGGACTTTTATCATAAGCTTCCATCTTCTCACGGCCATAGAACTTACGAACAAGATTCGGGTAAGGATTGAATGGATACATTCAATTTTTCGTGATGCTGTGTGATGCAAACATCTGTGTCTGTGGGCAAGATAAAATTTGCAGCTTCATGATATTGCATCTGCCCATTCTGCACATCTGATTCAGGCTTTTTGCACCAAACACAATATTGCTGTAATTTGCTGGCTTTGTCTGACTTTTGGCTGTTTCAAAGCTGAAAATTTCGTTGAATGGAAACATATTCGTGTTGAGAGGAGACACTATGCAAAACACGAAGGGCCGGCTGATGACTCTTCCAAAAAATGTGTTCCAGAAATGTTTTCAACAATGATGGGAGCATTGGGAAAGGTCCGTACATTGCTGAGGAGATTACTTTGAAGGGAATTGTGCTTTTGTATCTTCTCATCAAGAAGTGTATTTCTGCTGACCAAAGGTTTGATACTTTTTAACACACCTCGTACTTGTAACAGTTGCGTATATGTCACTTTGAGTCTTATTAAATTGAGGTGTAGTACAGAATGCACATTCGTTTTCATTTTCTTCTTTAAAGCTCTTGGGTAGCTGACACCTTCTAAAAATCTGTTAACAGGAATAAATTAAGGTAAAACGGAAGTGACCCCAATGTTGTATTTTGTTGGGAGCTGGCACTGCCAAGGAAACAGTGTAAAAACTGTGGGCTCACTATTTTGTCCTGTGTTTGTCAGGCCTCGCCAGCTTCTGTGGAGCTGTCTTCAAGAAGTACTCCATTGACCTGACAGGGCTTCTTCAGCTTGTGGCCAACCAGCTGAAGGCTGAGAGAAGGTAACTCAATTTCAAGCAAGAGTTTTATATGCATGTGCCGTTGTTCATTAACAATCTTGTCTGTTCCTTCCTTCCTTTCTTTCACAAGCCTGGACCTGCTGGTACTCAAAGAAATAGTACAGAAAATGACTGGCATTGAGTCTACCGAGCAGGCCACTCAAGATCAACTGGAGGCGATGTGTGGAGGAGAGCTCCTCAAGGCTGAGGTGACTGGAGACATCCATACCCAGTGTTGCATGGCTTCATTGCTTTAAAAAGCAATGTAGCGTATTTAAGTGCTTGTGAAAGAATCCCAGGTGATCAAAATTAATCCAAAGTTGCCCACCAAGGTGTGCTTCATAGTCGTAGTGTGGTTGTAATATGTAAAGCTTCAGTATTAAATATTCTTTAAAAATATATACCATAAAATTCCAAGCAAATGCCCCCTCCAATTCCACTGCTAATTTCAATTTCACTTCTACTCCGCACCCTGATCACGCACCGGGTTCATGGAACACTGGCCTGCTTGAATCCCATCCATTCTTGCGTAGCGGCACAATCTAAGCGCCTGGACCTGAAATTGGTCGTCGAAATTTAATTTTTTTTTCCCTGCATAATGAGCACACCCAGAACTTAGCGTAAAACACCCATGACAATTTTCACGGTCCTGCGAGCAAAAGCATGGCCTTCAAGATCTGTACGTCAATATTGTACCACCTATAACGAGGTAGTCAGCCAAAGTGAGGCGTCCGAAATCTCTGCCTGTTGCTTAGAGCTGTTGTTTAGGCTCATCATCGGAGGTACTTCCATGCCATGCTTCCCGCGATCTGATCGCATTGCTCTTGTGTTTCTTCTGCTTGTAAGCCATTGTGGTGTGCTATGTCAGGAATGAGGGCAAGAGGGCTTCTGAGAAAATCCATGTGCACTCCTTTTTTTCTGGTGGGTGAACTTTGCCGCCGCAATCTTGAGAATTTTGGTGCTGTTCAGGGAAAGCCCTCCCACCCCTCTTTTCTGGTGGTAATTTTGACTTGCTGTGTGTTTGTGTGTGTGTGGGGGGGGGGGGGGAGTTCTTGCTCAGAATTTTACTGTACATCATTTTGGTTAGCCATTCACATACTGCTGTTGAGCTGAGCCTGGCATTCGATGAACGAAGTGCACTGGCTTGCAGGGAGGCTACTTCCACCAGTTGAGAAACACCAAGAAGTCGTCGCAGCGGCTGAAGGATTCGTTGCTAGAGCAGGACTTGGCACTTCCCCTGTGTCTGCTTATGGCCCAGCAGAAGAACTGCATCCTCTACAGGGAACAGGAAGCCTCACATTTGAAGCTCGTCGGCAAGCTGTATGACCAGGTAATGGCATGCTGCACATAAAAACATCGTTCATACCTACCGGCACCTTGTGGTAGCATCCACTGAATTTTGTTTCGCATGGGGGGAATATCTTTGCTCCCTGTGCTAGTGGCTCCATATGGTTATAAACACGGAGCCTAACATCATCATTATTAGAGCTGTGTGAATAGCAAAATTTTGAGTGCGAAGCGAATTCAAATAATAAAGTTTGAGTGCGAATCGAATCGAATAATTTTCTAATATTTCTCAAATATTTTTCTAATACTTTCGAAACGAAATTACAGGGAAAAAAATGTTGCAGAGGATTCCTAAGCATATTCTAAATTACATTCTAAAAACATTATAGCTCCGCAATCGTGCAACCGGGTGCCGCCATTTTGGGCTTGTCGGAAAGAGCATTTCTCCATATTCATATTTCCCACCTCAGCTGGCCCTCCATTCAGAAGCAAGCGTACAAAAAGCAAAAGTTCGTTTGGAGGTCTCCCATTGGCTGTGTCCGCGATGTTGCTCCAGCACGCCTTGCCATTGGTCCGGTGCTCGCTCCGGGAGAGCATCATCTGCTGCTTGCGCGTCCCGAGGTCACGGTTGTCGGCAATCGCGCTACTTAGTGACACATTCACTCGTTCTGTGCTCACGGGTCAACGATCACTTTGAATATAATTACGCTTTAGTTTGGCAGCTGCAAGCGGAACGCCAATCATCAGATTACGATAGTGCGCCGTACTCGTCGTGAACATTGCAGATGCGCATCTCGGACTGACTCTGGGACCCGCGATTAGAGGTTCTGCTTGTCAGTACTTCGGACCTCGTGACGAAGACCATGGCTGGACAACTCTTTGTACGCGCGATCGAGCATGACGTACTTTGAAACATCGGGCACTGCGGCCACGCACACCGACACCGAGCTTACTGCTAAAAATCGTGGCTAGGCCTAACTCGCGCTAGTTGCAGCTTTTTCGCGCAAGCGAAGAAGCTGCAATGTGCTTCGTCGCAAGCAACGAATCGCAACGGCAGCGGACCCCTCGGCCAAGCTTGTTGCACAGCGACCGTTCAGAGCACTGGGGGAAGTGGCTAGCAGTTTCGCATGTCGGCGCCCCAAAATGCAAGATCAAGCACGCTGCACGCCGATGTATCGTCGTTCTATTTATTTTCCGTCATTATAAACCATTACCGTATATACACGCATAATGATCGCACTTTTTTTTCAAAAAAATTGACGCCAACTTCGGGGTGCGATCATTACGCGGGGTAAATTTTCCGTGAAACAATATTCTGAGCACCGAAAATGCAAAGAAGTCACTAATCTGAATTCTTACGATAGCTATCATGAACATAACCAAAAATAAAAGTAGAGTAAGGCTTACCTTTGTAATAAAATGCACGCATTACGCAGGAGCTACATGCATGGAACACTGCCCTTTTATTTTTGAACTCTCTGACCCCCTAACGTTCATTCTGAGTCCGAAGCGTCACTGGCGTTAGTGTCGTCGCCGCATGATTCCCTGTCGGAATCGGCAGTGTCTTCACTGTCCCACAGACGGTCATCTTCTGTCCCGTCGAGCGCGTTGGAAATGCCAGTCTTCTTAAAGCTCTTGACGACCACCTCGTCGGAAATGGTACTCCACGCTTCGAGAATCCATGAGCAGAGGACTTCCACGGAGGGTCTCCTGATTTTGCCACTTGGCGTGAAATCGTGGTCGCCCACCGCCATCCACTCTGCGTACAGCCTCCGGACGTTGTCCTTGAACGGTTTGTTCAGTGACATGTCCGGAGGCTGTAGCAGCGAAGTTAGACCCCCAGGGATCACTGCGATTTCCGTGCGCTGCTCCTTCAGCTCGGTACGGACACTGTCAACGAGATGGCCCCGAAAGCTGTCCAGCACAAGAAGTGAAGGAAGCAGAAGCGCTCCTGCTCTTCGCCCGCAAACCGTCTTGATCCAGTCGACCATGAGGTCTGCCGTCATCCACCCTTTTGCTTGAGCGCGGATGTGGATGCCACGGGGAAAGCTTCCCTTCGGAATTGTTTTCCGCTTCAGAATCACGTACGGCGGCAGCTTCCGCCCGTCTGCCGTAACTGCGAGCATCACGGTGCACCGCTGCTTCTCCGCACCACACGTTTTCACGAGCACACTTCGAGCACCTTTCTCGTTCACAGTAGTGCTTCGAGGCATGTCAAACGTCAACGGCCTTTGGTCGGCGTTGCCTATCTGTGACAGCAGGAAACCGTTCTTCTGGCGTATCCTCGTGACGAACCTGTGAAAATCGATCACTTTGTCTTCGTACGCGGATGGAAGTCGCTGGCACAACGACGTCCGCCGCCTCAGCGACAGTCCATTCCGCCGCATGAAGCGTGTCATCCAGCCGGAACTGGCGCGGAAGTCCTTTGTGGCTATTCCCAGCCTCCGGGAGACTGTGCGCGCCTGCGTCCGTACCATGTCTAACGACACGGCACAACCGTCTTTGCGCATGTCCCTCACGTATTCGAGGACTGCCTTTTCGATGTCGGGGAACTTGCCCATTTTGGGTCCGTGGAAAGCCCGGCGCGTGCTGTTCGTAGCCATGAGCTTCTCACGCTGTTTTTTCCAATATCGGATCCGGATTTCGTCGACGCCGAAATGTCTGCCGGCAGCGCGGTTTCCGTGCTCTAGCGCGTAATCAAGCGCCTTCAGCTTGAACGCGGCAGTAAAGCTCGCATACCGCCCCATGGTGAAACGGTGCTTCAACAGACGATCACAAAGCACAGCCAAAAAAACGTGGTGTCGAGTGACGCCGTGACGAGCGACTGGGATGGCGGCGACACGGCTTTTTCAGGAATTATGGGAATGCGTCGGCAGCTTGTTGCTGCGGGATGACAACAGGTCGACCAACAGGCGGCCGCCGCTGTAACAGTGCGGGATAGCAAAACAAACGTGGCGGCCCACAGAGCGAAGCGACCGCATTTTTTTTTTCTTCTTTTCGTCAGTCACGGTGGTTGTGAGTACGTCACGCGCGTCAGAACAGTCTCTTCTGTCTAAATAAGGAATGCTTTCATTTCAATCAGTAAATTTACGGCATTAGCGTAGTGATGCCTGCTTTCAGATCACAGAAACAAAGATGGGCGCGTTCAGCTGCCACAGACATAAAACACATGGCGGGCATTCAGTGAAAACTGCGGCATTTGCCTTTACTGCAATCCTAAATGGCACGTTTCCGCCAACGGTGGGCAAAAATTACGAATATGTTTGGTGCGTGCAGTTCACTTGGCGAGTTTGGAAGAGTTATTAGCGCAACATTCGACAGATGATAAACGCGATGATCATCGGCTAGACTTGGCACACGACATATCGATGCAGCAAGTACGGGGTGCGATCATTACGCGGGGAAAAAGAAAAATCGAATTTAGACGACAAAATTTAGGGGTGCGATCATTACGCGAGTGCGATCATTACGCGAGTAAATACGGTATATTTATTTTCTGGAGGTACAAATTGTAAAATTCCGGTGCGAATTGAATGGAATAGCAAACACTATTTGAAAAATATTCGAAAGTTCGAATACTCGCACACCCCTAATCATTATTAATTTATTTTTTGTCCATTGCAGGGCGAAGGCCTCTCCCAATGATATAGAATTTATCTGAACTCTCCCCAATCCTCTGTTGGGCTGGCAAAGTCAGGTTCCCTCTGGGATTTTATTCATGTTGTGTCAGTGTGAAATAAATGTTTGCTTGAGCTTTTGCTTGTTATGTCTCCGGCCATACCACGGGAAGTTTTCTTATTGTGAAATGACACCAGATGGGAACTCATCCGGAGTATGTTCTTTAAAAGAAGTTCTTGTAACAGGCAAAATCATTAACAATGTCACTGAAAGTGTCATTGTGAGCTAATGACTGGATTGCTTGTTAAGGGCCTGAACTTCCAAGTTTTGCTGCTGCTTGTGTGTTGTGTCGAAAAAAAAAGACAAAAAAAAATTGTGCCATTTCCTCCCTATTCACTTCTGATGTGTCATGTCGTGTTAAATAAATTTTGAGGTAAAGAAAGTTGAGGAGACATGCAATCATATCACAATCATTGTGTGTGTTCCATAGGACCAGCGTGAGGGAATAAAGGAAAGAAAGAGGGATACATAGGATGAGTGTTTATTCTGTTTTTTCTTCTTAGTTCCTTCGTGATGCCCCCAAGGTGCATTGTGAATCCGCAGTCCTTAGGCTTGCAGGAGCGTATTGTTATATAGCATTTGTTCAACACACTGTGATACTCTGGGGTCCAAGAAGAGCATCTCTTGATTGGACTCATCTCTTCACAGTGCCAGGACACGCTTGTGCAGTTCTGCAGCTTCCTCTCAAGTAGCCTGAGCACCGAAGAGTATGCAGGCAGGCTACCTTCAGTGGACCAGCTTCTGTCTAAATTCCACGTCCAGGCAGACGTGGCTTTCTTCCTGGCAAGACCCATGTTTGGACACCAGATCACTGTGAGTTTACGCTGCAGCTCCTCGTCTTCCCAACATTGTTCTTTTCTTGAAAAGCGTGTCCTGCGGCATAGATGGCAAATGAAAATGAGGTCCTCCTTATTGCAGAAGCACTACATTCCGAATTTGCTTGATTGCCATATATACTGATGTAAGGGCTGCACTTATGTCTCACGATCTTGATGGGGTGCAGCTCTTACACGAGTCAGGCCTATATCTTTCTACAAAGGCCTCGTATTGTTGCTGTGACTGTTGCAAATAACAGTGCATGCAGTGCCAAGTGATCATACTTACCTAGTTTATTTATGGATGTTCGTAGTTGCTTTCATTCTCGCTGCTCCTTGACGAGTCCATTTCACGGGCACCTTCCCAGAAGTAGCCATGTTCCGTACTATCTATGGGATTCGCGATTCAATAATGTGATTACGGTCACGTCACCACATGATCTCAGAGTACCGATGAAGACAGGGTGACAGGGGTGGAATGGAGTTACTGTATATGCTACCTTTAGGTAGCAGAGTTGCGCTCCTGTCTTCTAAACGCCGCTAGCAACCATGCATTGCGGAGAAGCTGACGCTCATGCCAATTTTTCTATTTCTTGACGCCACCGCTGCACCGATTTAAATTAACACTAGTCATTCAGCAGCCAATATTTATCACTGACCTTCGACACTCCAGACATGTTAATCAGCGACACGGTAGGCATGTCGCCTGCAAAAACGGAGTGCGACTTCACCGCATATCTGTGGCTGCCAGCCGGACCTATGCACAACTCTGGTACCTAAAAGTAGCATATACAATAACTCTAGGGTGGAAAAGTCGCTTGTGCCATCTAGTAGCCATTTGTGCACGAATTTGTGCACTTGGCATCTAAATTTTATTTTTTATTTTTCAAAATTTTGGTTTCTAAGTTGGAGGTGCGGCCCTTACACGAGTATGTATACACTAATTGCGGCACCAGTCGTTATTCAAATGAAGACAAAATGCAAGCTAAACATTCTGGAGAATGTCTCGAGACTGCTTCTTGTACATGGTTTCTTCTCAAGAGCCATGTCTCCATTTTTCATGTCACAATACTAGCAAACGCTGCTCGTACATGCTGTTGGCAGAAATGACTACCTTCATTAGTTGCTTGTTTGCCAATCAGAGGCGCTCTTATATTAATATATAATACGGCCAGTGATTCCACTCCTGCGCCAACTGCGCCAAAGTGCGCCAAACTGTGTTTACTGCGCCATCCTGATAATATCGACGAAAATTGCGCCAAACTGCGCCAAAGTCTCGGGTTTGGGGGCGTCTATCACCGGCAATCGCACGGCCGGCGCGTCAGAACATGTGCAGCTTGATCTTGGGGCTGCCAAAGTCACAGCCATGGACCAAGAATTATTCCGCTGAATAAATAGCGCTCGCGCGTGCGTCCCGAATAAGCCACGATGCCATGCACGGTGCCGACGCAGCTTCTGTTCTGCAAGTCGGCTCGACAGCAAAACGCGTTCTCCGCAGAGGCTCGTGACGTCTAGGCCTCTCGGTAGCGAGAAAGTGCGACGGCGATTCATCGGCGGACGTCGTCTGTTCTAGAAACACTGCTGATAGCTCGTTTCAAGCGTCGCACGGCACGTAAGGAAAGCAATGTTCAGTAATAACTACTACATGTGTGCTGCTAAAATGTCTGTCACTTCTGTTTCCGGACATCGCGGAATGAAATCTGGGATCGCTAGCAGTATATGTATGGAACAATATCGAATTTTCCTTGCTTCGCGTTTATAGAAGAGCACGCGAACGGTGGAAACGCATTCACACTTTTCCTCAGATATACTTTATCCATGGATCTTCATTGGGAAGAGCTTTTTCGTAATTGCTTATACCAGCACGTCCGAGTTTAATCACTCTGCGGTAAATACCCCCTAAAAGGCCCTGCCCTTTCGAGCTCACGTGCTAGGGTTCCAATTGGCATTTTTTGCTTGCTTTTTAAAAATGTCATCTCATTATTAAAAGCATATATCCTGGTCGGAGCAGCCGCAAATACGCAGCTGTCAGTAGCGGGCCCGTCGCTGACGGCCCACAGCGAAGCGGCTACCCCATGTTACACGTCCGCCCCTCGCTTTCGGGCGTCAATAGCTGGCGGGTAAAAAAAACTCAGTTTCGCTTAAGGGCGAAGCAATGAATGCGATACCAACAAATTGTATTGTTAAACGAAGTAAGGCTAGCAGCTAACTCTTTTGGATTCGATCTCGCGTAACTCAACAAAA
This sequence comes from Rhipicephalus sanguineus, assembly GCF_013339695.2. Taxonomy (NCBI): domain Eukaryota; kingdom Metazoa; phylum Arthropoda; class Arachnida; order Ixodida; family Ixodidae; genus Rhipicephalus; species Rhipicephalus sanguineus. Next base: position 22,235,905 of record NC_051177.1, on the reverse strand, counting down.
CACTGGTTTAAAGGAATATGGCCGCTCCAGGAACCGAAGCGTTTTCTTGCTCTGAGTTCTTTAAACACGAAGTAAGCGTTGAGAGCACAGCAAGTTTACGAGCCGTCTCCTGATGCCTCGAGATGGCGCGCGCGCAAGCGACTGCGCCCTTCGAACGATGCGGTCCCTTCCCCCCCCCCCTCCCCTGGCGTCCCTTGATGCTCCTTACGAAAGACGGGCGGGGCGTTTCCTCTCTGTATGATGAGCAATCGACGGCAGGCCCTCACGCGGGAAGATGTTATCTCATGCGCTGTCCGTGCGACGGAGACAGACGGCCAGCTAGCTTAATCTCCGCTTCAGCCGCGTTCGTCGCCAGCGCTCGCGAGCTTTTACCCGCGGCTAGAATGCGCGTGGTGATGCTATTAATTTGGTCTTTAGACAGAAAATTACGGCAATGGCGACGGCAAAAATCCGCGGAGAGCGTCCATATAATTGTTATCACAATAAACATTCAAAAAAAGTTGAGGAGCCATTTCACTCTGTGAAGTGGCTGATAAGCGAAGCTGTTTCGCGCATGGCAAGGAGGTGACATGGTGGAGGACAGTTTGCTATGTAAGGCCAGGTTGTTAACGTTCAATACGCAATATTAATGCGAAAGCATCAGATGCTTTATCAAATACGAAAATTGACCGTCGGCAGCGTCAATCGATTGATGCAAAAAATAATCATGTGATGGCGTCATCATCACGTCATAGATCGTCAAAACTTGTGACGTCATCATGGCGTCATATATCATGATGTCATGTGATGACGCCATCACGACATCGTCGGTTTACACTGCTTCCGTAATCGGTGCGCCGATCATGGAGCTAGCACAAAGCCAGGTGAGGTGCAGATAGCTTGCAGAGAAGGAGGAGGAGGATCAACCCATCGATCGAGAAGAAGAAGAACCTGGCTTTCTCCTTGCAGTTTTCTTAGGGGAATGCATTAGGGACAGTGTGGCTCTTTGGCATTGAGGCACTGCTGTACATCACGGCGTTTGTCTACAATGTCTGCTGATAACCACATAGATGTATTTAGAGTGTTATTTCATAAAGTGCAATTTTATTGATCTGGTATTCTGTTTATTTGCTAGTAATAATAATAATAATAATACTTTATTAACATTTGGCACAGTAACAATGTGATACAAAATTGGCCTGCCAAAGCCTCATTGGGCTTTGGCAGGCGGTTACACTTGGGCTTCGACATTAGTGTCGAAAATAATCGCCGAAGAGGTTAATTCAGAACACTCAACTGCATGAGCCCTTATTTTGTCATTAGAGAGTCAAGTATGGAGTTCTCCTGAGATGATTTTTTCCATGAGATTTGCAATGAATCGAAATATTTCTAGCCTTCATAAGAGCCCCATAGTAATATTCCGGTGCTTGAATGTTATTGCAATATGCTTCCGTAGTGCACTCCAGGATGTAAAATTCGCTGCTCCAGAGTGCTCCCAGATGCAAAATTATCTGCTCCAAAGTTCTCCAAGATGAAAATTTTGCTGCTCCAAAGTGCTCCAAAACGGAAATTCTGCTGCTCCAAAAATTGCTCCAAATCAGAAGTCCTCGGTAGCATCACTGTACGGCACATATATTGTGATTTGGTACAAGTAGAAAAAGGAGGCTTAAACTGTTCTGCTTTTCCACTCCTTTGTTTTTTAGAGTTCATTGTCATTTCCTTTTCTATTCTTTGTTTCTTGTAGTTGAAATTTGATGAAGCCAAGAGGAAAGACAAGAGCTTCAAAACACTGGCAGCGGCACAAAAGGTAAACTTGTATTAAACGGGCTTCTTTTTATTTTCTTGTTATAATGTGTATTCAAAATGTATATTGGGAAGTGGTGTGTTCCATGTAGCTCTTTCAACAACTCTACGCAACGCTTTCCAGCTCCAGCGCTACGTAGACGCTGTGGACCAAGTGATGTCCCAAGTCGTCGAAAACGTCAGGCCACTGCATCCAGCAAAGACATGGGAAGACCTAAGGTACGTACAGGGTAGACATGGCCACTCTATGAAAAAGGAGCTGCGGCCAGTTTAATCATGTATGCTAGTAGGAGAGCATGCGATGTGATGACAGTATTGCTGCACAGTGGTGGGTGCTAGGAGTAATGGTAATGCGAATACTAGCAAAAGCTTTTGTGAGAAAGTGCAGGCATGTACTTATGGGGTTTCTGGTCCAGAGGACAGCCTGGACACTCGCTATAGTTTACAGGACCACATTAATGCACAAGTATGTTCGCAGTTTTGCAAATGTGCAAGGAAGTCTTCAAAGCAATTCGAAGGTCTTTGAACCAGTGGCCCATCACCGTCTGTCAGGCAGCTATGCACAAATTTTATGGCCTGAGATGGCTGACATGCATTTAGTAGCTTATTTCCTGTGTTATAAAAGGCATGTTGCATGTTGCAGCACTAAATAGACCAGAGTGATTCTAGCTCCAGCTTTGTTAGCATTTATGGGGAACTCACACCTCTGTTAACCTGTTTAACTGGCCTTTGTATGCTTTGGTTTCATTATCTGCACAGCCCACAGTTCTATGTGACCTTTTGGTCGCTGTCCATGTATGACCTCTACGTCCCCACATCTAGCTACCAACGTGAAATGCAGAAGCTGAGAGATGCATCCAATTCTGAAGAGACAAAGGACATGGTAAGTTTTGTTGAATTATTAGAATTTTTTAGCTGCCTTCTCTGCTTTTTCACATTGCCAATTATTGGACTAGTGTTACTAGTGTTCAAGCTGCAGCAAGATATTTTGCTGTGATGTCATTGTCGTAAGTTCTTTCCTCTGATATGCACCTGATTAGCCTGGTTGTAGATCACTCACAAATGCAATGATTCATACTTGCTTCATGCTTGTGTCACAGGTGTGTGATAAACCATGATGGAAGGTGTGAGTAAATTTGATTATGAACAGGGTGTGTGAGTTGGTGAGAGTGTAGCTGAGATGGTGCCGGTAAGTGGGAGGTGACGTGAGCATGAGTGTGTGTGGGTACCGGTATAGCGTGAATAGAAAGGACAATAAACATGAGTTGATGGGAGGAACGTGAGTGAGTGAATATGTAGTGTACAGAAATGTTAATGACTATTCTGCTGGCCTGTGGGCCTAGCATGACTACGTGCTCTCAGAGGGAGTCAGGTTTGTGCTGGTTTTCTACTTCCATTAGGTGAGTGCTGTCACGTTGAACTGCAGTGCTCAGCAGAAAAGCTGATTCAACAGTTTCACTGTCTGTGCATTGCTGGTACTAGTGCTACCAACACCACCAATTAATGCTGCTCATATTCACTTACGCCATAACGATCCTGCCTTATGTAGTTGTATTTTAGGGACAATTTTTGTTAGCGCTGTGCCAAACTAAAGCTTGTATACTGCCTTGTTTCCAGTCTAACCCAGCACAGAGACGACCATCGCAAGTATGCTTCCTCTAACATTATATTTATGGTATTTGCTTGTTCTCTACAAAATTAATCAATACAGGCCAGCAACAGCATGGAAGTCTAAACCTACAAAAATACTGGCACAAATAATAGTAGTGCGATTTGTTGCCAGCAAGAAGCGCTATTTTACTGCTGCGCCATTTTGTGTAGGTTTTTTGTTTGCGTTGAAAGGCCAGAGGGAGAGGGGGGACATTCCGCTTGAGTCGAATATGTCACTAGTGAGCAGCTGCTAGAAATGTTCTCTGTGGATTGCATAGTGCAACAAATCGACGGGACACAAGAGAGATACGCACACAGCAGAGCACTAGCTTTCAACAATGAAATTTATTCCCCTTTCCACGAAATGATAATTTCACGGTGATCAGAATGGTTAGATGTTCTGAGATAAAAAGCTTATGTCTTAAGGGTCTTCGTTGTGTACCTGTAGGTACACAATGTGTTTTATACCGTAGAAAATGCAAGAACGTCAAACCCTTGATCGTTTCCTCACCAGGCTATCTTGGTAATGTGGGTAAATAGCGATTTTTTATTGCTGTCAGAGTTTTCATTGCATTCAAGCCACAGTGAACTGCACATCTTTCATCATAGCCCTGTGAGAATGAAAAGTGGAATCTGTGACTTGAGAAATGAGATTTATGCACTACCTAAGAATATTTAATGGTTCTGTACTCCATTCTTACAGGCATTTAATATTTGATCAAATTTTTCTGGGTCAAACACTTTGTCTGAAAATTGAGTGAATACAGTATTACAGTGGAACCTCGTTGATATGTTTCCGAAAAAAATCGAAAAATAAACGTACCATCTGGGAAAACATATGATCTGAATCCAGTAAAAATTGGGACTGACAAGCCCATATTGAGGTGCATGGGAAAAAAAACATTTATTTCTCAAAAAACATACTGGGACGTCACTTTGATTTTCGAACTACTGGCAGCTTGCTGGCAGCCAGAGGTAAGCCAGCTAGTTTCGGTCCTGACAGGAAACAGAGTCATGGTCACATGTGTTGAAATCCTGAGACAACCCGAAGATTGCAATATCAGACGTAGGGGACAACCAGCGTAAACGTAAAAAAACGCTACCACCATGGCAGCAAACGAAACTTTCCACCTTGTGAGCGTCGGTTCTTTCTCTAATGCCGCTTGGAAATATGTGGCTAGGTTTGTCGAAGAACGGAAGTGGTATCCTCGAGCATACGCATTTGGGATACAATCACGTACGTTTCCAAGATCACGTGTGACTCGCAGGAGCGTAGCCAGAAATTTTTTTCGGGGGGGTTCAACCATACTTAATGTATGTTCGTGTGTGCATTTGTACGTGTGCATGTATATATATGCAGGCTAAACTGAAAAATTTCGGCTTGGCTACGCCCCTGGTGACTCACCCCGTCCGTGAAGAAAACTGCCATGCCGCTAATGGCTTAACAAGCTCAACTCTGCGCAGTGCATTTAAAAATCGCGGTGCAACGTGATACGAAATCTCGTGAAAGTGATAGTGTCCCCGAAAGTGACAGCTGCTCGTGACTATCGTGTACTATGTCGCACACACGTGCTGATAGTTCGTGTTCTGTCCTAACTTGAGACATGCGGTGGTACGTTTGCCGCCACTCGTAATCACACAATCTAGCATGGTGGAACAGACTTTAGAAGACAATGCCAGGCATAATGGCAACTGAAGGTGAAGTCCCCAAGCGCCCGCATTGTGATCTTTTGAGTCCTCACACAGGTGGCGATAAGTGTGCGTCTCTTTTTGGCGTCTGATAGCCAGGAACCTTCCAGATATCTTCCAGAACAAATTTGTCCTAGCTGATTCTGGCGACTCGCGGATAAGCAGAACTGGATAAGCAGAACGGGGGGGATTGAGCAATTCGGAGAAGACATGGAGGGGACAGTTGAGTAATTTGAAGACGGTGTGGAAGGGACAAATGAGCAAAACAGAGAAGGCAAGGAAGGGGGAAAATTAGGCACAGCAGAGAAGCCACTGTCGCCGTGCGGCGGCAGTCTGCCACTTAGCGCCTCACAACTACACGAGAATGCCCTTTTTGCACACCTGAATGAGAGTTTCTGGCAGCAAAACGTATCATACAACCTCAATTTCCCGTGGTGCTGAACGTTGCTGTCGAATAACCTTATTTTCTGGGAACGTATTAACTGGAACGTATTATACATAGCTCTATTGGGTTAGTATTTTTAGTTTTCGTGATTACGAGCGTAGGAGCCGGGAAATCGTGCTAAGCGGGAACCTATCAAGGTTCTACTGTACTTGTGGAGAGCGATAATGTAGACATTCATTAAAAAATTAATTTGTTTATTCGCTTGGCTTTTGCTGTTCTCCAAAGTCCTGTTAGTCATTTCTCCACAGCCCCCACTCTAACTCGTCACCCGTTGCAACAGTGGTGACGTTACCTTTTCCCTGTCTAGCAAACCAGTGTGTACATGTTATGATGATAGTGAGTACTTTATTGCTGCAGGCTCCCAGCAAACGCAAGAAAGAAAAAGATCGGTGTGATGCCCTTGCTGACAAACTGGCTGAAGAGGAGCGCAAACAGCAGGAACACTGCACACGAGTTCTGGCTCGACTGCGCAGTGAAAAGGATGCGTGGTTTCAGTCAAGTATGGGCTTTCGCTTGTGTGCTTTGCTTTGTGTCTGCTGTGTTGTTGTGCCACTTACAATTCAATAAAGCACTCGCCTTTTTCTTAAGTTTATTTGTGGATTTAATTATGCATTACAGGCTGTGGTTGGAGGGGTACACGTGCGAGTAGGAATAGAAACACAAGCATTAGTAATGCAACTGCATGAATGAAAAACACACCAGCTGCAACAATGAAAACTATTATCGCAAACACTCACAGCAGATACAATTGTTTATCCAAGGGCATGATGGATTGTTAACAGACACAATGAGACTGCATTTCTCACAGTTCATCTTAGTAGGACACATAAGCAATCAAGACATGTTGGAAAGATCAGTCCTTAGTGGGGTGGCTATTCCGTGATGGTATGCATCATGGTACGGGAAGGGCTTCATGTAAATTTTTACATTTGAAATGTGAATATATGCACAGTAGGCTCTCCATAATTCAAACTCAAGGGGGGGTCCAAGGATTTTGTTGAATTATCATAAGTTGTCATAAATATGACTGGGCAACATTCCAACTGCTCTGTGGTAATGCCTATTGTTTTTCAAGGCTGCAGCAACATCATAGATAGCCTTGCATAATTGGCATTTGAAGCTTTAAGATGTCATCAATCATACTGGTATATAGTCAACTGCCGATTTTCCGGACGCCTGATTTTCCGGACATGCTCGAAATTTCGGACGCCTTCGCGGCACCGTCACCAGCCCCATAGACGTCAATGTATTAGAAGGTTCAAAATTTTGAACGCTGAAACTATTCCGCGTCCGATTTTTCGGACTTTCTGCCCGAATTGCAGGTCCGAAAGATATTATTTGAAGCCCCCACCTCTGCCGCGTCTATCATCTCGTAGGTTCGAACCAGCGCTTTCGCGAGTCAATCTGTTTGCGACAGTAGCAGAGTCCGAAAGTCAGCTTTGCCGCAATGCCGAAGCGTTATGGGGTGAAGCAGACCAGAAATTCAAAGGGGCCGCTATAGCGGCATCGTGCGGCGATGTTATGGATAAGCAGCGGAAATGCATTTCCGCTGGCAGCTGGCAAACGCGCCAGTACGGCTTAATCGCTGACAACCCTTACGATAAGCATCTTCAGTTAACTGCTCGGTAGTGCATGTGGCCTAGCGCAGTTGCATGCGTACCGCACGCATTTAATAGGCGAGAGCCCAAATGCGCCGCGCCGCCATTCCTGCTACCTCTTTAGGCAGTTTTAGAATAGCGTACGCAAAGCTTTGCATTGGCTTTTCGCACAACTGCGCATGCGTCATACGCTAACGCTAACTTATCGTACGCTATTCTAAAACTGCCTTTTGTGCGAGACCGCTAAGTGCGCCGCAACGGACGCGTTGCCTTCACGGACAAAACCAGCTCGCCATTGCCGCACCCGTGTGCGGTCAGGAACAAAGTGCGCGTCACGAACCCTTTCATGATAAATGCGTGCGTACGATACAGCAACAGTACAGTGATGGCGTCAGCTTAGTTGGCGATGTGCTGCACACAACTAGAAACGATCGGCTTGACACGGCAGCAAATGCTGCGTATCGGCGGGGATTCGGCGATGTGTGTGCCCATCGTTTACATGCGCACACGCATCGGGGAAAGCCGGACAAGTCGTCCGCTCTTCCGCCACAGTCTTTGTGTTCCGCGTGATCGTTTCCAAACGCTTAATGCGAGAGCCGTAGCAGCGGCAGCTCATCACGAGATGCAAAAGTGGCGGTTAGCATGCACGCAGTAAAGCGGGGTTCGCGGCAGGTACCGAATGTATTTGTGAGAGCCTGGGGGCGCGCCAAAATGCCTGATAATTGTACTGGGAGGCATTATAGCTGTTTCGGATGTGGCTGTGGCGATTTGACTGCTTGAGCGGAATAAAAAAGCATGAATTTGTTTTTTCGGACTGCACGATTTTTCGGATGATTTCGCGGTCCCTAGGGAGTCCGAAAAATCGGTCGTTGACTGTACTTGTTATCCTAAAGCGCATGCATGCTCATGTAATTAAGGGGCAAAATGTGCTGTGTCCCATGACAGTAAGTAGCCCCTTCACAATATAAGTAGTAAAAGCTTATTTGGATTTCACGGGATCGGAAGAAATGTCTGAATTAACCGCATGCTGAATTATTGAAAGTATCATGAAAACAATAAACAAATGTCTGTTACATCAATGCTCAGTTTCTTGATGAATACGTAAATTATGTACTTATTTTGCATAAGAGCAGAGTAAAAACTGCAATTTTCTTCATACTGTGACTTTGTTCACAATGCTACCATGGCGCAAGACTGGTGCTCTGCACCCATCTTATATTATCGGCACCACCACGTGCACGTGGCGATTGTTTTTTCGCATGTAAAATGGCCGGCAACTGATCATTCGTCCATCGCGATATAGCAAGCGAGTTTTATGCCAGCATGCTGCCCGCTGCTGGAAGCTCTTCAACAGCTTCCATCATGTGTGTTTGAGTTTTGCGATACTGCACATGCATTATGTCAATTTAAAGCGAAGCTGCTGAGTGTGTGTTCCACATGTGGGCAAAAGTGTGGTCAATAACTAATATAGATAGTGATGCGGACTTCGCCTCGTTTCGGTTGTCTGCGAAGGCTGATTTACGGCGCTCGGCTTTGGCTCAGCTCATACCGAGGATCGTCTGAATAAACCGGATTGCAGCCAATTCGAACAAATTAACGAGAGTTCGATGCCATTAAACAATATATATGCTGGCCGGGACCAGAGAACGCGTGTGAGTTATCCGATTTTCCGAATTAACGAGAGTCGACTTACCGAGCTTTTACTGTACACTTTTCTGCATGACACCAATGTACTGCAGAAAAAGTGGCGCACAATCCACCAAGGACAAATTGTCTCCTGATTTATTTTTTCTTCTTCTTCTCAGTCAATATGTGATTGTTGATGCATGCAGTTTGGATAGTTTGGCTGCTTTGCAGGCTGGCAATCAGTTTTATTTGCAATTGTTATTGACATAAGAGCACAAATACTCAATTGGAAGCAACAAAGGCAACGGATATTCTCCAGCACGGAGAATATCGGCTGCCTTTGTTGCTGTATGGAAACTATGAACTCACTGAATTTATGCAGTGGAGCAGTTTGAATTAAGCAGCTTTAAAATACATTGAAAACATGGTGGGCTAATTAAACACTTGAAATTGGTTTGACTTAACCGATAGTTTGAATGTTTTAATTATCGAGAGTAATATATAAACGAGGTTTTACTGTATACGTATCATGAAGCCTGCTGCTTTGCCTTGATTACTTTGAGAATGTACTATGCATTTGTAGATGCTAGCCAAAGGAAATCTGTAAATGCAGGTCTTGAGCTGCTTGTTCATATGAAATTTTTAAGTACACCTAGAATGAGTTAGAAATGCTATGCTGAGTAAAGACAGTTGATTTGGGATCGTACACCTTCGTCTCACATTAAAACTGAGGGGGCATCTTTCTTTCATTGAATTCATGTGCAGGGTCATCCAAGAATGAAACAATCACTCAGTTCCTGCAGTTGTGTGTGTTTCCACGCTGCACATTCACAGCGCTGGACGCCTTGTACTGTGCCAAGTTTGTTCATTTAATCCACATCCTCAAGACGCCCAACTTTTCTACTCTTATCTGCTATGACAAGGTGAGGTGATACACCAAGAGTACTTTCTTTTCCATAGTCACCTTTAGTGCAGTGGTTGAACTCCACATGACGAATGTGTAGTTGGCCACTGTGCACTGGTTTAAGTTGCGTTTTCATGTCCTCATTTACTTGTATGTTTGAGCAGTTATGGAAAATGTAACCAAGAGTTTAATAGAATGCCATTTGATCTGGTAAAAGCATCATTAAATTAAAAAAGGAAAAGCTTGAAATTTTTAATGAGATCTCTTGATTGCAATCTGAGCAAATGATCTGTACATACACCGAAATCATTGTTTTCCGACATTGGTCAGTGACTTGATGTATTGACACAGCCCCGAGATGCAAGATATAGCACAAGAAAACGACTCCCCAGACAAGATATGAGCTAACCCTGCATTTCGAAGCCAATTCAGCCTCTTCTTTAGGGATAACCAGGGTTGTATAGAATGGCGTTCCAAGGAACGATGTTCCAGGAACTAGTTTCTTTTTGGTGGAACGCCACTGTTTCATATAGGATCAGTGGAACTGTAACGGTAACTCGTTACGTTTACGTAGGAACGGCATAGGGAACGGCGTTCCTTCTGTAAACGTTCCTCGGCATTGAACAGGCGCCCGCACTTAGCACATCATGCAGAACAGGGTGGACGGGCGACCAAGTGAGGCGCAAGAATCTATCGCTCGCTAGTGTCCCTGTATATGCTACTGCAGGTAGCAGAGTTGCGCATACCCTTTCCTTGCGCCGCTTACGCCGCTATTCGGCGAGCGCCGTCACTTGGTGCAAAATGACGCCAAATGTTCAATTTCGCTGCAGTGAAGCCAACTTTACGGACACGATGCCGCGGCTCCCGCGCCAACGTGTTTCCGTCAGTTCCATCGTCCTTGCTTTTTTGAACAGTGAAGCAGCTGCAAATGATGGTTAATGACAAATGTCACTTTGTCAGTGATTTTTTTTTCTTTTTGTCTGAGCCAGTCTACAACAATCACAGGCTGTTCTGGAGTGTAGACACACCCTGGGGAACTTTTGCTTGACATTCGAGAGTCACCGAACCCCAATTGTAAGGTTGCCGCCAGGAAAGGGCATGCACTTTTTTTACCTCGGTGACTTTTTTGTTCGACCAACTTGAAAGTAGCTTTTGTGTGCGGGGGGGAGGGGCTGCGTATTCAAGCGGTTATGCTGCACGTCCCCGTGGCCTTGTCGGCATAGGGAAAAGTAGTGGAGCCGACTTACCGTAGTCGAGGCGCCTACGCGTGGTCCTGCGGAGTTTTCGAATGGCGCGAATCATCGTCGCAAATCTGGTGTTTGAAGCGCATGAGATAGAGGAACCAATCACAATGCCAGAAGCCGCAGAAAATGAGTGAAGCGCTGACGTGCTAACCACCGAAATCCCGCGCGGTGGCCTCCCACTGCGCATAAATGGTCTTTGGCCGCAACATAACGGTGGCGAAGTTACACTTCGGTTCTAGGAGTGACCGCCTTGCCAACTGGGAAGCTTCGGCCCAGTTCCTGGGAATGTTTCTCTCGTCGCGTGGTCTTTAGCGGCTGGCTGGATTGTCCCTTTAGTATCTCGTGCATGCCGCCAGCAGCTATCGACAAATCTGTCTTCTGACACCTGGTTGTGTGGATAGCGGGGAAGAGAACCGAAACGCAGTGGACGCGGGTGCTGCAGTGGCGCCTGTCCGGTGCCTTCGATGGTTTAGTTTGGCAGGCATCCCTTCAACATGCGAGTTATCTCAGCGGCCATTGGTCTGTACTAGCTTTTATCAGTTCGACAGCCGCCGCACCATTAAAGGACCCCTGACAACCGAATTTGGAAACTCGAGATGCTTGTGTTGTTTGATAGACCTGCATGCGGGGGCACTTCTGACCGATTATGAGTGACGAGCGTTGCCTCTCAGATATACTTTATCCATGGATCTTCATCCAGAACAGCTTTTTCGTAATTCCTTCCGCCAGCACGTCCGAGTTTGTAATCACTCTGCGGTAAATACCCCTAAAAGGCCCTGCCCTTTCGAGCTCACGTGCTAGGGTTCCAATTCGAATTTTTTGCTTGCTTTTTTAAAAATGTCATCTCATTATTAAAATCATATCTCCTGGTCGGAGCAGCCGCAAATGCGCAGCTGTCAGTAGCGGGCCCGTCGCTGACGGCCCACAGTGAAGCGGCTACGCCATGTTACACGTCCGCCCCTCGCTTTCGGGGGTCAATAGCTGACGGTTAAAAAAACTCAGTTTCGCTTAAGAGCGAAGCAATGAATGCGATACCGAAAAATTGTATTGTGAAACGAAGTAAGACTAGCCGCTAACTCTTTTGGATCCGATCTCGCGTAACTGAACAAAACGCTGGTTTAAGCGAATATGGCCCCTCCAGGAACCGAAGCATTTTCTTGCTCTGAGTTCGCGTTGAGAGCACAGCAAGTTTACGAGTCGTCTCCTGATGCCTCGAGATAGCGCGCGCGCAAGCGACTGCGCCCTTCGAACGATGCGGTACCCCCCCCCCCCCTACCGCTCCCCTGGCGTTTCTTCATGCTCCTTACGAAAGACGGGCGGGGCGTTTCCCTCTGTTTGATGAGCAATCGACGGCAGACCCGCACGCGGGAAGATGTTATCTCATGCGCTGTCCGTGCGGCGGGGACAGACGGCCGGCTAGTTTAATCTTCGCTTCAGCCGCGTTCGTCGCCAACGCTCGCGAGCTTTTACCCGCGGCTAGAATGCGCGAGGTGATGTTATTAATTTGGACTTTATACCGAAAATTACGGCAACGTCGACGGCAAAAATCCGCCGAGAGTGTCCATATAATTGCTATCGCAAGGGTCAATGTACGGGGTAGATTTTGCGCCCCCCCCCCCCCCCTCTTAGGTGATTAGGGGAGGGGGCGGCCGCCCCCCTCTGCCCCCGCTGTGCGCACGCCTATGCTCCTGAGATGATTTTTTTCCTTGAGATTTGCAATGAATCGAAATATTTCTAGCCTTCATAAGAGCCCCATAATAATACTCAGGTGCTTAAATGTTAATGCAATATGCTTCTGTATTGCCCTCCAGGATGTAAAATTCGCTGCTCCAAAGTGCTCCCAGATGCAAAATTATCTGCTCCAAAGTTCTCCAAGATGAAAAATTTTGCTGCTCCAAAGTGCTCCAAAACGGAAATTCTGCTGCTCCAAAAATTGCTCCAAATCAGAAGTCCTCGGTAGCATCACTGCGAAACGCAGTGGACGCGGGTGCTGCAGTGGCGCCTGTCCGGTGCCTTCGATGGTTTAGTTTGGCAGGCATCCCTTCAACATGCGAGTTATCTCAGCGGCCATTGGTCTGTACTAGCTTTTATCAGTTCGACAGCCGCCGCACCATTAATATCTGTCATGCAATAAACGAAGCGCGTACATCCAGCGCTACATTCTTGTTGTGCCCACTGAACCTGCCCTCGCCCCTACGACCACGGTTGACTTGTCCCTATTTGCATACAACATGGCAGTACTCTCAAGCACTTGATGGAGCGGCTCTTCAATATTGCCAACGAAGTGCTGACGAGAAAACAGGATCCTCAGTCGGATGCCAACATTGAGATGCAGGTCTTGCTGAGTGCGAACAAGGGAATTTACTAAGTTGCGAATATGTATCCTGGACATTATTTTCTACTCACACTGCGATATTGAATCAGCACTCATTAACCTACTTATCTTTCTTTTCAATGTGGTTTCTTGTGCAAGAAAGTTATATATATTGGTGCATTTTGGGAATTTTTATTTGAATATCTGGAAGTGCAGTATTCTGACGTCGTATTTAAAGACTGACGTGGAAAGTGCCTCATGTGTTGCACTTGTAATAGATGAGCACGAAAGTTGCAGTTAGACATGTCCGTAGTATGGCTGGTGGTCTCTAAAAAAATTTGTCTTGGAGCGTTTCTTTGGATTCATTTTATCAACATATAACCTACTGCCGGCGATGTCAAATTGATAAAATATATGTAGCTCAATGTTAGCTTTAAATTGCTCTCTTTATTTCGCCTCAGGGTTATCCGGCACTATATTTTGATTAAAAATTCAAATTTAATGTTAACGTAACGACACGTTCCAATTTTCTAAATGTAACTGGAACAAGTTCCTTTCGCGCTAAAGGAACTTGTAACAGGAACTTGTTCCAAGATTGGGAAGGAACGAGCTTTCATTCCTGTTTTAGAGGAACGTGTATAACACTGGGGGTAACTATTCTGGAAGACACGAGGAATAGTGTTCTTAGCAGTTGTGTGTTGTACTTTTAACCATTGGAGTTGAGGTTCTTGTGCTGCCGCTTCTGCCGGTGTGTCCGAAGGTCGTGCACATATACAGTAAACTCTCACTAAATGGAAATCTCTTAAACGGAATAGCTGCCTAAATGGGACAACTGCTTCTGATATGATTGGTTTCGTAGTTGAATTCAAAATGGAACTCCTGTTAAATGGTTTCGTTTAATGAGAGTGTGCTGTACACTTGGAAGCGTTGTTTGTATCTGCTAAGATTGTAAGTGCAGCCTTTTCGTGTCAGTGATGCTGGTGTTCTTGAAGCTCATGTGATGGTCATGCTTCTCACGATGGTCTGTGAGAGCGTAGTATGTATTGAAGCTGTGCACACCAGCTGACGAACTCTTTCTGTGAAGTTCTTTGTCTCGCCGATGTAAGTGCTGATGCACTTGCTGTAGAGCACTTGGGCAATCACTCCTGGGAACTTTTCCTTCCGAAGCCATTCTTTTGGCTGGGATACGAGTCATCCGATTGCTGACATGGGTTTTTGTGCTGCACGGATACCCTTCTTCCCCAGCACTTGAGCTAGCTGTTCGCTCATACCCTCGATGCACGAAACGGTCTTGCGAAGGGGTTGTTGATGAAGTACAAGGTATTGTTGGTGAAGGCTCGTGCAGGCATGTGTTTTGTGGATGCGCGGTTGCGTTGATGCATTGGTCAACACGTTGCAACATGTGCTGAATGAAGCTCCTTTCTTAGCCATTGTTGCAAGATGCATTGGAAAGGAATGTGATAACCAGTCTTTCGTCTCGGATGCTGCACAACAAGTGGTATGCATAGAGCTCTGTGGGAGAGTAAATGGGAGTCAGGAAAGGCCGTGTAGCCTGCGCTGCTATATAAGTGGTTACCTTATAAGTGGCCCGAGCTGTACTATAGTGATGTATGTGGAAGAACTCACTTGCACAGTCTCCGATTTCCCTTTCCCCCTACACCCTGTTAGTGTGTTGCTCCCTAAATGTGAAATGATGAGAAAACGTTAAACGGGGAATGTTTCTGGAGCCAACAATTCGACAAGTCCACTGGTAGAAACACTACTCCAGCAACATTCCTGTTCAACGATTTCTCGTCGCTTCAAGCCGCCATCTTCCCCTAAGCTTCTGTTTTAGCTAACTTTACCCTTTATGCTTTCTTTTGTTTGATCTTTTGCGAAAATGTTGTTGTAAAGGCATTGTTATCTTTGAATTATGATGTATTGCTCTACATTGATTTGCATCCTCTTTGTTTGTGCCCTTCCTAACCTGCAGCTCACTGTCTTCTCCTGCAGATCTTTTGTGACATCACATACACTGTGACAGCATGTACTGAGAATGAGGCCAATCGGTATGGCCGCTTCCTTTGCTCCATGTTGGAGACAGTGATGCGCTGGCACAGTGACAAGTCTATTTTTGATAAGGTGAGTGCTGTTTGCTTGCTAAGGTTGTACTCTCGTGGATCTATGTTGTATTCAGTGGACATGGATAGAGAAGATTGCTTGATCTTATAAGCTAGTGCTACAACTTCATTCTGGATTGTTGCAGGAGTGTGCCAACTTTCCCGGTTTCATGACAAAGTTTCGTGGCGCTAGCCAGTCATCGGACATTGCTACTGATCATGTTGATTATGAGAACTACCGTCATGTTTGTCACAAATGGCACTTCAAAATCACGAAGGTAATTGGGTGTTTTCTTTAAAGACTGTTCCTTTTGTTTGAGCTTGGTATTAAAACATTGCAATCAGTGAGCTTTGCTGAGAGAAATCATCGCTACAACTTGCTGTTTACTTATAAGCATAAACAAGGCAAAGCAGCATAATTTAGAAAAACAAAAAATCATGAGTGTTGCTGCATGAAAACATTGTTTCAGTGAATCCAGTTCAAATGCATATTCTATAAAGATAATTCACATATGTACAACGTATGCGGCCAAGATGCAATTAATTTGTATGCATTTACTGTTTGCTTGAAGCATGCCTGACAAAGGTGTGAGAATATTTAAAGTTTCTATTTTAATAGAAAGTTCTCTATTTTGAATAGGCATTGTAGGTATAGTTGAGTGCTTTGAATATTCGAAAGAATACAGTTAATCCTGGATATAACGAAATTGGCAAATTCCCCCCAAAATTCGTTATAAACAAGTTTTCGTTATATCCAGTTTCAGCACGAAAATTCGGAAGAGGAACGCACAAATTAAACACAAGGGGAATTGAAGGCAGAACTGACCCAAAACATTTATTTAGCGGCAAAAAACTGCGGTATTTTGCTCTATTGCTTGTTTGTTAGGGATGGCAATACCGAACGTTCGTAGGACATCAATACAATGCTGCTCCGTCATCATCTAGCTGTGGCCTCCGAGATTGGCTCTGGCAACGTGACGGTGCATGGCCGGAGCCAATCTCGGAGGCCCCGGTCTTGCGAACCCGCGGCGCGGCGCAAGACAGCAAAGCGCGGGACGACAGTGACGAGTCGACCTCCGAAGATCCGTCGTTGTTACCGTGGTTGCGCACAGTTTCCACCACCGCCTAATTTGACATCTCGGTAGTTACGACACAGTTGTCGGCATTAAAAAAAAATAGAAAAATCTGCACGTCGTCAGGGGCTGCTCCATGTGCGCGCAGTGAAGCCACGCACGTGCGCACAGCGTCAAAAACAAAGAGCGAACACCATATGCGGCGCGAACTCGAGGCGTAACGATACGGAGCAAGGATTTTTCTTTTTTAGTGGTGTCACCTGGTGTCATGTTAACGAATTGCAGTTCAACTGAAGAGGAGCGCTGCCAACGCAAAAGCCGATTTTCTTTTTTTCTTTTTTAAAGAAAGCCGGTGCAGTTAGCGTGGTGGCACCTGCGAGCGGCTGGACAACATTTGAAGGGAGGGAGGGAGGAAAGGGGGCATGCGGCAGCGGCAAGAAAGCCAGCTCGACAAGCACAGGCCTGCCTGCTCGCCTCGTGCACACCCACACGCACAAAGGAGCACTCGCTCTCGCCTTGCAGTCGCCGGGGCTTCGAGCATGCCATACGCGCCGCCGCCGCTTCGCGCTCTCGTCGCCAGGGTAACTGCAGAAGATACATGCGGCTCCTGTTTGTGCCAAAATGACAAAATTCGGGACAAAATCCCTAGGTTGTCGGCACCAAAAATTCGTTATATCAAGGGTGTCTCCCGTTGCCACTTTCGTACATAGAGGTCGCAAGTATGTGTGCTTCTATGGTGTAACGGCGGGGAATAGAAAAACTTTGTAATATTGAGGAATTCATGGTATGGAGGTTTGTTATAGGCAGGTTTAGCTGTATTGCAGTACTAGAACTTGCTTTGAGTCACATTTAAAATTCGAAATTTCAACGTATTTGAAATGAACGAATAAAAATTTGCTTCATTTAACTCCCTGAACAGGTGGCTTTGCGGCATAGCTGCTCTGCCATCAAATAGTGATTAAATAGTGAAATTTCGAATGTCATTATTCAATGTTAGCATTTGAAATTACTCTGGCTTTAGGTTTGCACTTGGATACAAATGTCTATTTGTGTGTGAAGGAAGGTGGTCTTTTTAAGCTTTTCAGTCGTTAATGTTCTTACCCCGTCTTCAGGCACTTGTGATCTGCCTCGAATCGGGTGACTATGTCCAAATCCGGAACAGCTTGATTGTGCTCACCAAAGTGCTGCCTCACTTTCCTGTGATGACAAATTTGGGCCAGGCACTGGAGAGGCGCATAGAAAAGATTCGGCAGGAAGAGAAGGACAAGCGGCCAGACCTCTTTGTCCTTGCCACAGGGTGGGTTTCCAGATGCATTTGTTTTGCCAACGCTATCAATGTCCATGGATGCAGTAGAATCTCAGTAAATGGAAGTTTCTTAAAGGGACACTAAAGAGAAACCGGAAGTTGATCTTCGATGGTAGATTATCTTATTACGATTATAACGGTACCATTGTTACGGCGAGCAGAGCTTTCGTAAGCGAGAAAATAGCGAAAAACAAAATGTGGGTGGCGACGCCACCTTGAAGTTTCCGCACTATTCGCCGTGACGTCACATGTTTTGAAGGCGCCTACTAGGGACTACGTAGTTCGTATTCGGTAAAAATGAAGTACATTGTCCTCTGAGGGGGCCATAGACTTAACATACAAAGTTTGGGGTAATTTTGTTGAGCCAGTGGCGCCAAAATACGATAAATACACTTTGAAATCAATGACGTCACTGCGGGGAGATTTCGGCGCGAAATTTAAAAATGAAATTTTGAACTTGATTTTCTCCTCTATTAATAAACCTATGATGGCGAAATTAACGGCATTAGAGTTCTCAGAGCACAATTTATCGATCTAAAACGATTCATTGTTTCTCTTTAGTGTCCCTTTAAGTGGAATAAAGGCCTTTTTAATTAGTTTGGATAACGCAAAAAAAAAATTCGTTTGTCGGAACCAATGTTTTAGCAGCTTCCTGCGAACGGAAGCACAGAAGCAAGCACTGAAGGGTCTTTCCCAAGTGAGAGACGACCTTAAATTTATCCTTGTGGCACCTGTGTTCTATATGGAAGGCCATATCTAATGAATATTGACAGGGATTCTTCGCGCACAACTGCGTCCTATTCAGTCAGCAATTGGAGCAGTAAGAGCTATGTGTTTTTTTTATATGCGACTGTTGCCTCCTTGAAACCTAAAATAACAAAATGTAGTCCATCATCAGGGGTGGGAGTGCTGTGCCAATTGCACCATTCTGTGCCAAAATGCCCTTGCTGTGCCATTATCATTAGTTCTTAAATTTAGGCGATTGTGTAGTAAAACCTCAATAAGTCAAACTCTGTTATTTCGAAATCCCACTTAATTCGAAGGATTTCTGCAGTCCCGTGTTTTGCCATGTAAATTTGAGTGGATAATTTGAAGCGGCGGTC